>NC_000067.6:172562569-172862569 GCF_000001635.26 Mus musculus | reverse complement strand
TTGAAAGAACAACTTGTAAATATCTTCTTGGAGGAGGATCTGAGAAGTGCAGTGATTTTCTTTCTCCTGTCAAGACACTGTCTAGACAGTTTAGAAGGGCCCTCCATAGAATGCACAAATACACAAAAATTAACATTAGATAACCTTCCCAGACAAAAATTACACCTATATGTCAATAACAGTGTCAATATGTCAATGCCAGTGGTTCGTGTACCAATGATCAGAGTCAAAGTGTCAATGACAGCAAGCAAGGATGTGATTACCATTCCTGGGAGACTCTAACAAGCTTCTCAGCCTTGTATCAGATATTTCCCTCTCTCTGTCACCCTCCAGAAGGTTAAATAGTAGACTCCATCTTCCTTATCGTTAGCCCCAATCCCAACAGTTAGAACAAAAAGAAAATCAATAGCATGACACCTCCTGAGGTAGCAGATAGAGTTAGGAAAAGGAACTCAAAACCTTCAATAATTGAAAGAAAAAAGACACATGGCAATTGTCCAATATAGCAGCAAGACACAGGAAATAGAAATTCTACTGAGCCTGGTTGGAAACAGAAGTTGGCGAGTGAAAAATCAAACTGTTTATGCCCATCCAACTGTGTTAAAAGTGATCAATAAGCTGATTATGTGGAAATCGGATTTGTAAAGCTTGTTTAGTTCTCTACAGGTTCATCTAATAACACATGGGATTAATTTTCCAACCTTCAAAAGTGAGGGCTTCATGCACATTTTCAAAACTGTGTTAGGCATGAATGCAGGGGACTGGCCCTACCAACTTACAGGTCTTAGAAAGCGTCTGTTGGATAAGAACTACTGTGTGGATGAGGCAAAGCCTTGGCTGCAAAGGATAAGAGAAAGCTTGGAGTAAGACCTGGGTCTCAGTTATCCTGAAACAAAGCTTTTCCTATATATGCACAACTCCATCACTCGGTGAGAAAAGACTGACCCGTCTACCACTGTAGCAAAGAGGCAGGCATGGAGGAAACAATACACTTACCTGATTATTCCAAGACTTGTTCTTCTCAGATATGGAAACAGAACAAGTCAATATGCTATATGAATGGAATAGCAAACCACTTACCCAGGCTCAGTATTTAACATGCCCTTTCCATTCATTCTTGAAAACTATTTTATTATCTAAGAAGTCTGCATTCTGATCATGGCCACTCTATCTCCTCCCCGACCAGACCCACCACCATTTCCCTTCACATGCCCCACTCCACCAACTTCATTTCTTTCTATTGTTCCAGTAACTCAATACTCACTCCAATTTGTGCTGTCTCTATGCTTCTAGGTATGGGATCATCCACTGGAGCTTCATTAACTTACCAGGAGCAGTGTCCTTTCAAGACCCATGTTCTTTAAGAAAACTGAGTATCCATTCCCAAGAAGTCACCAACTGTCCCATAGCTTCTCAGTTAGCTTCTCACTCCAGGCTAGACTGTTCACTGGCTTAATCTAGTGCAGGCAACCACAGCTATGAGTTCATGAGTGCAGTAGTCCTGTCAGGGGCAGAGGACCCTCTTTAGTCTTTTCATTCTGTGTGTTTCCTATCTTGAACCTGATGTTATTCCCATTTTCAGGCACCTTGAGACATTTGAAAATCTCTAAATGGAAGTGTTTAAGAATCCAATTTCACAATCCAGAAGGTAAATAATGAAACGCCCATTGAGACCTAAGAAGGCTATTGGAATCATCACATCAGGAGCAAAATGTGGCTTTTCCCATCCTCCCCAAGCCTCGTATTTTTCCATCTCCTAATACAGAAGCTACATCTATTGGGCTCCTTAAGTATTTTTGAGAGAGTGGCTTGACAGCTTCCTACATAACTTAATTAATATTCACAGTAAAAAAAAAAGCAAATTTGGACTTCTAAATTTAGAAGGGTGGTTCTTATGCAGCTCAGATAATGGGACCCTGAGGAAATAGGGACGTGTTGACTTCCTGTTCATATCAAATTACAAGATGACCACCCTTCACTTGGAGATGTATGCTATCACATGGTTATGGAGTGGTTTGTCTTCCTTGAGCTTGAATCTCTCATCACTCCTCCCTGGGCTCTTTTTCTTTTTGGCGGGTCAGAGTGGAGAAAGAATATGGGGCAGATAAACACAATATGACAGCATATAATTATTTAACCACACATGCATATATTTAGCTCTTTCTTTATTTTCTGTAATGGAAAGATTGGCCTATAAAAAATTTAAATTTCTTCTCTATTGTTAATGACTTGGCCTCTGCTTTACAGGCTCTTGGAGTTCTGCTCTATGGGACAAAAATTGCTCAAAGTGGGAGAGGCAAGAAAGACACAAAAACAAATAGAAGGCTGTGAATATTGGGTGCAGAGAAGGGGGAAGTCAAATATCGAGGGCTAGACCCTCATCAGCTGAGGCTTTCTTTGATGCCAGGATGTATGGAGGGCCATAGCTCCTTTTCAAAACCAAGAGGATGCTTGGCAGAGCCAGCAACGGGCTGTGGCCAGTGCCTTGGTAGCTTTTCCCTGAAAACCTGGTGTATAGAGCAGGAACACAGTTCCATCTCTAAAACCATGGATATGCTTGGTGGAGATAGCAATGTCCTGAGGCTAGGGCACTATGGGAGCTGTGGCTTCAGATCCTGAGAACCCAATTCTTTCCAGCCAATGAGGCTGTGGTTATCAGTCCCAAGGCTGCTGTGTTTTCAGCCTGTAATGTTCTTAAGACACATTGTGTTCTCCTGGTGCAACATTTTTAAATTAGCTTTCCAATGACTTAGTCCCATTGTATGATAGATTCTGTTGACTTTGTCCCATATCTCCTCTGGTAATAGTATATAAAATTCTATACTTCTTAATAAACTTGCTTGGCATAAGACATGGCTTATTCAAGACCTCCAGATTCCAGGGTTTCTTATCTCTATCTTCTACCCTTTTTATCTTCTGACCTCCTAGTCCTTTGCCTCAGGATTCTGTCACCGAAGAACAGTCTGTTGGTCCAGGGCACCAACCTGGTCCATAGAAAGATAACAAGAATGAGATGCATGGTTTGATCACAATGCTGGACCAAGACACCTTCTGCCTCATACGGAGCAGTCAGACAAGTGATCTTTCAGGCCTGAGCTAGGAAGAAGCTTTGATACCTCAGCACTTGTCGGCAAATCTAGCTTATGCTTTATATTTGCAGAAGGGTATTCTATTATATCCACTGCACATGTCCTCTGTTAATAGCCATTTATCAGACATTGATTTTTTTTCTATCACCAGTCACACTGAAGTAAATAAACTTCTTCATATGCTAGCCCATACATATGCACATAAAACAAAGTAAACATATCCAATCACATGATGCCCAGAGAAAACATGAGGCACAGCTAAGTATAAAACATAATCTCATGATCCTGAAAAATGCATGCACATGAAACTAACACATTTTAAGACTACATGTGAAATAAATGTGCAATCACTATAGCAAAACGGTTGTGGGCTGGCATAAGAAAACTAAATCAACTGCATTACAAAAGAAAGTTGATAGATTACTTAGAGTCAATAAATCAAGATAAGAAACAGAACAGAAATAAGGAGTAAATACAAGAAGCCAAATAAATTTCCTCTAAAATCAGAGCCTAAAATTAAGAAAGACTGGAGCACAAAGCCCACTTGTTCCACAGAAACTCTTTAATACTCTATAGGATGTGCTGCCTTAGTTAAAATAAAATTTAGAAGTAAAAGCAATAAAATTCTAAAGCTAAATAAATACCCCTAAGGGGAAAATATGGAAAATAATATATTTATATTTTGAATTTCAAACCTGAAGGAAATTTTAAAGAATATGTATTTATAATTAAATGTTCTTCTAGGTGAATTGCATTACCACAGGTAATAAGTGAGACCATCCTTTTCCTCATATCCTCACCAACATTACATTAAACTTTTTCAAGCTCTTCATGGGGGGTGTTTGAAGAAGACCAGAGAATGCTTGCTTCTTCTTATGGTACTACCTTCAGGTATAATATAACCAAACATGTTCACAAAACAGAAAGCCACTGGACAAACCCACACAGTCTGGAAAGTCAAAGCAAGATGAAAATGTCAGGCTCATTGTTCAACATTATCCAACTCTGCAGGAAGCTTATGCTCCATCAAATCTAGGCCTTCTGAACCCAGTGCAGAGTTTCTCCCAGACCACAGGTCAATGAAGTTAGCCTTGAACATGCATGGATCCTCTGTTAATGAATTTCTACATGTGAAAATCTGGAGTCTTCACTTTTCAAAAAAGCCTCAAATGTCTTCCATTAGAGTTCCTAAGAAGTGTAACTTGGGAAACGTTAGCCCTAAACTTAATGGAGGTATGGAAGCATTGAGGGCTAGAAGTTAACTACCCCCAAAAAAGAAAAAGAAAAAAACACCTGTAGGAGTGGGGAGATGTCTCAGTGGGAACAGAGCTTGTCACACAAACATAGAGACCTGAGTTCAGAATCCATGTAAAAGCCAGGTCACATACTTTCCTGTAAGCACAGTGCTGGAAAGACAGAGACAAGAGGATCCCTGGAGTTTGCCTGCTGTAGCCAAAACGACAACCTCTGGGTTCATCAGTGGATGCTCACAGTCAGCTAATGGATTGATCACAGGGCTCCCAATGGAGGAGCTAGAGAAAGTACCCAAGAAGCTAAAGGGATCTGCAACCCTATAGGTGGAACAACATTATGAACTAACCAGTACCCCGGAGCTCTTGTCTCTAGCTGCATATGTATCAAAAGATGGCCTAGTCGGCCATCACTGGAAAGAGAGGCCCATTGGACACGCAAAATTTATATGCCCCAGTACAGGGAAACGCCAGGGCCAAAAAGGGGGAGTGGGTGGGTAGGGGAGTGGGGGTGGGTGGGTATGGGGGACTTTTGGTATAGCATTGGAAATGTAAATGAACTAAATACCTAATAAAAAATGGGGAAAAAAAGATAAAGAGCAATAGAAAGTGCCCCAACTAAAGCAGGAATGCAGGGCTGCTTCTATGTAAACACAGGGGGCCAAGCAGCCACAAAAGCATCTCCTGCAGGAGGACCTAATTGAGGACTGCCTGAGAGACCAACGATTGCTGGTGCAAATAATGCCAGCCAATCAGGAACTGCTGTTTAGAAGAGATGCTTTCTTGGGACCAATGGGGATGCGGGTGGAGGGTATTAAAGGAGCTTGCAGCAGTGTTCAGAGAGCTTGCTGTAGAGTTTCTCACCTGCTCCAGGGGTCTGTGTTGTTGACTCTGTGCCAACTCATGGCCAACCCCCAAGGGCAGGAAGAATTGGGCAGAGAGTTGCACAAGGCATAGGCAACACCCAACATCAACCTCTGCCTTCTGGAACACATCCACATGTGCACACGCACAAAATTTTTTAAAGTTCAACATGTTTAGGAAAAAAATAGAACTTAACAGATGTGTGGGTTTTATTCTTAATTCACTGGTGACATGAGATGAAGAAGACAGTTTATACACCCAGCGTATCCCACAAGCGAGGGGCTTTGCTTAGCTTCCTTGATAAGGCTTAAATGGGACCGAGTGGGTGAAGGCTCCAAGTAGAAGAGTCCAAGAGCCTACATTCGTGGAAGAAAAAGATTCACCAGTGAAGTGAACTCAAGCATCAAGGGAAGGCTGAGAGCAAGATCTTTATTCCCCTCTTTCTATCACAGGTAGTAAAAAAAAAAACTTCAGGCAAAGTGAATTTAACAGCATTAGTGTGACAAAAAATAACTCAAGAATTAGACAACAACCAAACTGGTAGAAGTATAGCGAGATGCCCTACTGCAGAGTGAGCCATCTATGGAACCCACTGGAGTGGCATTTGGCTGATTTGGGTATAGCTGGATAGGAGGTCCACAGTTACAACCAACGGACTTGTTAGCTGGGTACTGTGTGTATAATAGTCAATCCTAAACCATCAGAGAAACATTAGGGTAAGTGCTGAGAAGGATGCAGGGAAGGGGGAAAGCTTAGCCACTGTTTGTGGGATTATACACTAGTATAGTCTTTATGGAAATCAATTGGAGATTTCTCAAAAAAGAACCACCATATGACCCAGCTGCACCACTTCTGGGCATACACCCAAAGGACTCTATCCCATCAGAGAGATGCTTGCACAGCTGTGCTTATTGCTGCTCTAGCCACAGTGGAAAGGAAGAGGAACCCACCTATCAATCCATCAATACGTGAATGGATAAGGAAAAAGTGGTGCACATACACAATGAACTGTTGTTCAACTTTAAAGAAAAATAACATCACAAAATTTGCAGGAAAATCAAGATGATCCAAACCAAAATCAAAAACCACACTTTCTCTGATATGTGGAGTCTTGTCTATAATGTATATATGTATATACATAAATGGATATAAATGCAGATAAGGCCTAAAAAGCCAAAAGGAGACCAAGAAAGGATAAGAAGGAGGGAGAGGGCAAAGAGGCACATGTGACATCAAGAGAAAAGACTAGGAGTGAGTTCCAAGGAAGGGCAAGAAGAATGTACTAAAATTGAAAATGTAATAATAAAATTTGATATTATGCAAGCTAAGTCTGTATTAAAAGAAAATTTTCTTTTTTTATTAGATATTTTCTTTATATACATTTCAAATGCTATCCTGAAAATTCTCTACACCCCCCCCCCGCCCTGATCCCCTACCCACCCACTCCCACTTCTTGGGCGTGAAGTTCCCCTGTACTGGGGCATATAAAGTCTGCAATACCAAGGGGCCTCTCTTCCCAGTGATGGCCAACTAGGCCATCTTCTGCTACATATGCAGCTAGAGATACGAGCTCTGGGGGTACTGGTTAGTTCATATTGTTGTTCCTCCTATAGGGTTGCAGACTCCTTCAGCTCCTTGGGTGCTTTCTCTAGCTTCTCCATTGGGGGCCCTGTGTTCCATCCAATAGCTGACTGTGAGGATCCACTTCTGTATTGTTAGTTTTTAATTTTGAGAGTATAATATGGCTACATCTTCCTCCACTTCCCTTTCCTCCCTCCAATTGCTCATGTACCACACCTTGTTCCGTCTCAAACTCACAGCTCCCTGTCCCCCTAAATGTATAAATACAACCCACTCAGTGTGTGTGTGTGTGTGTGTGTGTGTGTGTGTGTGTGTGTGTGTGTGTGTGTGTGTGTGTGAGCAGTTGACCTTGATTGCTTCCCAGAGGTGAAAGATAAGTCCCTATTGCAGAAACACATTTTTCAAAAATTGAACCAACTCCCTGCAATAAATGCTTCAAACCAAAGTTTCCATTTACTTGGTAAAGATCTGGATCCTGAAACAACCCCAGGTTAACATATTTTGTTTTGTTTTGTTTTGTTGTTTTCAGGGCTGGCCATTAGATATTCAATAACCAAATGGTGAGCTCCTCCTTGGAGATTACGTCTCCTACTTTCACTATTCCTTAGTCACCTACAGCTCTCTGTCTAGGCTTGAGGCTGCATAAGCTTTTCCCCTTCCATATTAGCCTGACAATGTTCTTCCCCAAAGCCATATACTACCTAACAAAACCCACCACAACCAGGCTCAAGAAGCCCTCCTTTGAGTTGTTGTTCAGGATTGTCCAAAAACAGTTCCAAAAACACTGTAGGCTGTTCCTGTTGTCCTTGGTTGCCTCCCAGAGGTGAAAGATAAGTGCCTATTGCAGAAATACATTTTTAAAAAAATGAACCAGCTGCAATAAATACCTCAAATGAAAGTTTCCATTTACTTGGTAAGGATTCTGGGTCCAGAAACAACCTCAGGTTAATAACCCCTGATTATTTAACACATGACTAAACATTAATATATACTGATACCTGCATGAGCCTGTCTCTGGCAGGCCAAGATAGGGTATGCCCTCCGGGCCAGTCTGCACTGCAGTTGCTTCTATGCCTGAAAGAGCACAAACATACTTCATTAGACAAAAAAATAAAATAAAATAAAAAAATAAAAGTGCAGAATCTGTTATTCTTTCCCTGAAACCACTGACTGCCCCGTAGGCAAGGCAAGTTTGAGAATGGTTTGCCTCTTTTTGTTTTATTCTGTTTCTTTATGCTTGCATATGTTTGTACGTCTGATTATCATAAATTACTTAAGAGATTACTCATTCCATTACCAGCACCAGAACTGGCTTGTTTTCAAAGAGCTCTGGAGAAGTGGCCGTCGGTTATTTTTTTACTGTAGTCATTTACACATAAATCATATTTACAGAAGATTACCTATATCACCTATTTGAATTTGTTTTCCTCCCAAACCAGATTCCCTCCAGGCCTAGAGGGAACATATCAGCACACATGCTTTGCAGCTTTGGGTTGTCGGTATTCAAACCCCCATCTTAGATCCTCGCATTTCCCTCTAAGCGTATGTACACATTTGTTGTCATAATTCTTTAACAAACAGGAGTGTTTCCATCATCTCTTCCTCCTATTGAGTTTTCTTCCCTGTGGTGTTTTTTGGTTTGTATCATCACACTACTTTGCATATATTTCTGAGGCTCTTAATATGGTAATTGCAAATTTCTCTAATGCCACCTTCCTTGCTCAGAACTACCTGTAGCCTTCAGAGAAAGACAAGAGCAACATCAGAGCACAGATCACTAGAGTGGCTCACTGTGCTATAGTTGGGATGTTACAGTAAATCTGAGGCCTCATGCATATAAGGGATGCATAGATGAGTGGGTCTGCAATGTATGATGTGAAACTCAAAAATAATCAATAAAATGGATAGATAGATGATAGATAGATAGATAGATAGATAGATAGATAGATAGATAGATAGATAGATAGATCATATGAAATAAAGGCACTAATCTTACCTTCAGTGGGCTTAAATTTAGTGTTTCATATATAATAATGCCTCATAAAATGTAAGCCCATCAATAAGTATAGCTGTTGTTATTGCAGTGATTATTGAGAGATAAGTAATATAATTGACACTATCAAATATATACTTTTCTTGGGGGATAGATCACAGTAACATAGAAAAATAGATAAGGAATTTTATTTCCAGGATATTCAACCAACAAAGAAAAGTTCCTAGAATGGAAATTTGAAGAATACTAACAGAATCTAATGAAGCATTCCATGGATTAACAACATCAAGAACCACAGAAGACCTCACTCAAGATGATATTTTCTAGTTCCATCCATTTCCCTGCAAAACTCAGGATGTCCTCATTCTTTTTTTTTTTTAATTTTTATTAGGTATTTAGCTCATTTACATTTCCAATGCTATACCAAAAGTCCCCCATACCCACCCACCCCCACTCCCCTACCCACCCACTCCCCCTTTTTGGCCCTGGTGTTCCCCTGTACTGGGGCATATAAATTTTGCGTGTCCAATGGGCCTCTCTTTCCAGTGATGGCCAACTAGGCCATCTTTTGATACATATGCAGCTAGAGTCAAGAGCTCCGGGGTACTGGTTAGTTCATAATGTTGTTCCACCTATAGGGTTGCAGATCCCTTTAGCTCCTTGGGTACTTTCTCTAGCTCCTCCATTAGGAGCCCTGTGATCCATCCATTAGCTGACTGTGAGCATCCACTTCTGTGTTTGCTAGGCCCCAGCATAGTCTCACAAGAGACAGCTACATCTGGGTCCTTTCGATAAAATCTTGCTAGTGTATGCAATGGTGTCAGCGTTTGGATGCTGATTATGGGGTGCATCCCTGGATATGGCAGTCTCTACATGGTCCATCCTTTCATCTCAGCTCCAAACTTTGTAACTCCTTCCAAGGGTGTTTTGTTCCCACTTCTAAGGAGGGGCATAGTGTCCATACTTCAGTCTTCAAGATCGAGAATTGACAAATGGGACCTAATGAAACTCCAAAGTTTCTGCAAGGCAAAAGACACCGTCAATAAGACAAAAAGACCACCAACAGATTGGGAAAGGATCTTTACCTATCCTAAATCAGATAGGGGACTTATATCCAACATATATAAAGAACTCAAGAAGGTGGACTTCAGAAAATCAAATAACCCCATTAAAAAATGGGGCTCAGAACTGAACAAAGAATTCTCACCTGAGGAATACCGAATGGCAGAGAAGCACCTGAAAAAATGTTCAACATCCTTAATCATCAGGGAAATGCAAATCAAAACAACCCTGAGATTCCACCTCACACCAGTCAGAATGGCTAAGATCAAAAATTCAGGTGACAGCAGATGCTGGCGTGGATGTGGAGAAAGAGGAACACTCCTCCATTGTTGGTGGGATTGCAGGCTTGTACAACCACTCTGGAAATCAGTCTGGCAGTTCCTCAGAAAATTGGACGTAGTACTACCGGAGGATCCAGCAATACCTCTCCTGGGCATATATCCAGAAGATGCCCCAACTGGTAAGAAGGACACATACTCCACTATGTTCATAGCAGCCTTATTTATAATAGCCAGAAGCTGGAAAGAACCCAGATGCCCCTCAACAGAGGAATGGATACAGAAAATGTGGTACATCTACACAATGGAGTACTACTCAGCTATTAAAAAGAATGAATTTATGAAATTCCTAGCCAAATGGATGGACCTGGAGGGCATCATCCTGAGTGAGGTAACACATTCACAAAGGAACTCACACAATATGTACTCACTGATAAGTGGATATTAGCCCAAAACCTAGGATACCCAAGATATAAGATACAATTTCCTAAACACATGTCCTCATTCTTAATAGCTGAGTAGTATTCCAGTGTGTAAATGAACCAAATCTATGGCCAGGGCTCACTGTAAATGGTTTATTTAGGATGTGGTTCTAGGGAGCTATAAAGAGACACCTGGAAAAATGACACAAATCCAAAATAAAGAGCTGTTGCTAAAATCACTACCTTAGACAACAAGGGCTAATTTCTACTAAGAATCTCTCAAGAAGGATATAGAAGACTCTGAAGTTGATTAAATGGAAGTATTTTTTTTCATCCACTCCTAACCTATATTTTAGGGATGAACATAGTTGGTTGCCAGGTAGATTACCCAGATCTCTGTAGTGTGGTAGAAGCTTCAAGAGAGTTGGTGGACATTATGTACCTTCAGTAAGACAGTGAGCCTGAGATGAGCTGAAACTGTCTATCACAGCTGAGTTGAACCCAAAGATGGGGTAGAAGTGATGTGTTTGAGCACTGAATGGGGTCTGATACCTAAAGTCTTCTTGTAACCCAGTTGCCAAAATCACCCAATAGACTTTGGGGTTCAAGTGTTACCTATACAGAGACAGAGCCTCTCTACCAATGACACATAAGGCACAATGAGAGAGATGAGTATCTCCCTTTTGAAAACAGCATGGCAGTTTTTACTAACTCAACATCTTGATACCATATGACCTACAAATTTTATTTCCAAGAATATCCCCAAATATAAACAAATTAAAAAAAAAAAAAAACCCTGTCTGCTCTAATGTTCACAAAAGTAAAATCACACTATCCAGGTGAAAACTTTCCACATGCCCCTTAATAGTAAAATGAGAGTCACAATTCTGAAATGAAAATGAATACATTATTAAATTGAATTTGAATATGACAAATATGATAAGAGAAGCCATACACACAACACAATGCAAACTAGCCCTGCAATTATATATAGGTCAAAGGTAGGCATAACTAATCTGTGCTAGAATCAGCCTAGTGACAACTTTTGGAGAGAACAGAGAGGAGGGTAATGACAATGAGGAAGCATTACAAGCACTTCTGGGGCATCGATAGTGTTCCACTGTGTTTTTTCATAATATTTTTATTGATTATTTGGGAGTTTCACATTATGCACCCAATCACACTCACTTTCCAGTCCTCCCAGGTCCGCCCCTCCCCCACCTTTGTGGTCTCCCCTCCCTGCCTAAAACTGAAGGAAAAAAACACAAGTCCAATGTGTGTTGCATATACTCACTGGAGCATGAGCAAATTTCCAATAGCCAGCCCCGTAAAAAAAAAAAAAAACCTGACTCTTTCCTCACCCATAACCCTGCCAGAAACCCTCGATCGTGAAGAGCTACACCTCAGCATCCTTACCACAATTTTAAGAGTTCTCTTTAATGATTTCCTGTCTAGCCTGTTACTTTGAGGGGAGAAGGTGTCACGGAAACCTTCTATGTTCCTCTTTTTCCATTGTGATCCCACAGTCATTGATGCCACAGTAGTGGATGCTACTAAAAGTAACTTCTTTGTCCTTTACAAACAGCAGGAGCACAGATCATGGACTTCCACGTGGTTTCTGGCAACAGCATGGACCACAGATATTCACATGGTCTCCTGTGTCAGAACATGTCCTGAACCTCACCATGGTTTCTAGTGGCAGTATAAGCCATGCATATGAACACAGACCTCTGCCACAGAAGAGGCCAAAAACATCTGCATGCCCTCAAGGGTGACGCCTTCCAGGACAGCAATATGGTCTCTGGCAGCAGCATGGCCCACAGACATTAACATGATCACTGCCTGCTGTAGGACCGTAGACCTAGACATGACCCTCAAGTTCTGTCTCTCTCCACCATGCACATACCTCCTCATTTTCCACCTCTCCATCGTATATTCATTCAAAGTAGTGGCACTGGAATTATTATATGTGTGTGTGTGTGTGTGTGTGTGTGTGTGTGTGTGTGTGTGTGTGTGTGTGTGTGTGTGTGTGTGTGTAAAAGCTGTTAGGGATATAACAGCTTTACCTGCAAATATTTATTGCAACAAGTCACTGGTCTGGTTCAACATTTCTGGTTTCTGATACCCTATAAATACTGAACCATCACAAAGACTCTTCTTGAATATCCTGCTGTTGACCTGAGTCAGGGTGATCTTGTGACCAGACAGGGTGACCAGGGGCAGGTTTTATGTGAGTTCCAGGTTGCTGCACACCTCCCTGCCCGCAATGTCTGAATCCCCAAGGCTCACTGGCTCTACCTTTGTGTTTGTGGCCTGCATGCAGCCCCACTGACCCCTCTCCTGACTCAGCACTGCAAGCAGCAGCTCCAAACCAGCCCTATTCAGTGATGACATCTGGTTTTGCAGTAGCAGCTGCTCCACAGTCCAGCAGCTTGTAGATGGAGTAAATGGTAGGATGGACTAACTCAAAGCACTGGATCTGGACCTGGCTGGCAGCAGAGTTGATCAACCCTCCCAGGGCTTCTGCTAGCCACCCAACTTCATTTCTTGACCTCAGCGTTACTTATAGAAGTGTGGTCACATTGTAATAATGCCTCAAACTGTGTACTTCCAACTGTTCACATCATTATATGTATTGAACACTCACATTTTAAATTCTTCCTAGGAAAAATATAATGCTAGACAGATACAAAAATTGGCAAGTTACTCACTTGGTAAATATTAGCTACAGTGAATACTATTTTGGAAGCCAGACAATGTGTATTTATAATATTTGAATCTTTGATTCCCTTACTAATACCCTGCAGCCAAGACTAGAATTGGGAAAATATATAGCAAGAGGCATCCAGGGAAAAGCTGTTAGAGACATCATGCCTCTGAGTATTGAGAGGTATTTATTCATTCCACCCTTTCTTTCTAAAGCCAAAGAGGCCCTTCTGCCATTTCCTCATTTTCTATAGAGAGGAAATCCTAGCCTTAAACACTCCTTTAATTTTAGGTCTTCAGGGATATGCATATCCTTACAAAGAGAATTTTCTCTTTTTTCTCTTTCATATCAATTAACATTTATCACCCTATGCATAATTAAGATCCATTTAATTATGAGCACTAAATGGAGGCTTGCTCCCGTGAGCATACCACTTTTGCTTCTTTGACAAAGAAAATGATCTCTGCCCATTCCCTCACTCCCCCTCTTTTGCTGGGCACTAAGTTTTGCCATTAAGAATCTCACCTGGTTTAATCTCTCTGGTTGTCGTATGTCTCTCTGCAGAACACTGAGGAGAAATGTTTGGGCCATCAGTTACAGTCAGCCTCAGTCATTTTGTTACAGCTTCCTGGTCAGAAAGCTGTTCGCCTCCCTAGTTAGCCTTCTCCCAATTTTATGTGGGGAAATTTTACAGTCCATCCAGGCACGACTGCTTCACTTTACTAAATGTGTTCCACACTCGAGGGCGTACTTAGCCACATTTCTAATTGGTCTGTTCCTTTCAGCCATAAATGGAAGATTCCTGCCAGGCTGCCATTCTCCCCTCTGTTAACTGCTTATCTCTAGCTCTGTACCTTAGTGAGCAATCAATTCAAATTTGCTTTTGAATCAATGTCCTATGGTTGAGACAGCAGATGTCCCATAGTATCTTAGGCATAATGTTGCTTATACTGTTTCACTTCGCTGGATACACTGTGCACAATAAGCCCAACTGGTGGGTCCTGTAGGGACAGGACATAAACAAACATAGGTACCAGCTTAGTGCGCTGGTTCATAAGCCCAGAGGTAGAAATGAAAAATCAGTAATGAAACTGGGAAACAAGACAAAAATATCCACAGAGAGGCAAAAACTAGTGTGGGTACAAAGTTGCAGTGCTTAGAGTAGAGCAGAGAGTTTGTCACGAGAGGAAGCAGATGAATATATGAATTCAATGATGAACATTCATGGGAACTTCAGAGTCAAAGGTGAGAATTATAGTTAGCATCTATGACCCATTTGTATGATGTGAACTCACACTCCCTTACTCAATGCTGCTAACACAACCCAGTGTTAACATAAAGTTATTTGTGCTGTAGGTGAAGTCACAGTTCACGTCTTCATATCCTAAAAGATGGATCCTTCGCCCAGCATCTTTCCAAACTCGCAGTCACAAATCTGGCTATCTGCACACTGTCTGACCACAGAGTTCACTTTCCTATAAGCAATAAAAGGGGCCTCTTTCGCCTGGTGCTCTCCAGCCCACCATGTTTCCAAACTTTTTGATCTTTGACAATCTGATAGATGAAAATTAACATCACAGGGAAGTTTCAATTTGCATTTTTCCAATTATAAAGGATGTTGCACATCTTCTCATGATTTTATGGGCTGCTGATATGTCCTTTTCTCTGAAGTATTTATTCATGCCTTTTGCCTATATTTCTAGTGTGCTCTTGGACTCTTCCCAAACAATCTATAAAAGCTTCTTACACAGTACAGAGCTCAGCCCTTTGTTATGTAAATAGTTTTCCTAGATCATCCATCTTCTGACTTTGTCTCTCTCATAAAAGGTGCTTAGTATGGTTGAACATATCAGTATTTTCATGACTTGTGGTCTCTGTGAAGCTTAGTCTTTCTTCTAGCCAGAATTATTCTTAAAGGATCTTGATTGTTCTAATCATTTACGGCTGTATATCTTCTTTTCCCCCTTGCATTTAAATCTTTAATTCACTAAAACACCATTTTGGTCTGGCATATTAAGTATTCATGAGGCAACATTTTTTTCCAGATGGCAACCCAGATGCCTGAACAGTCTTCCTCTGCACTCGTGTTTTGAAATGATGTCTTTATTGGAGCCTGAATTCCTGGATGCACTTGGCTTGGTCTCTGGCCTTTCTATCCTGATGCACTGGTCTATCTACTTATGTGAAATTATCATCCTGTTTTAACATATATGGTACTATGTTAAATGGGAGAAAAAAACCCTGGTCATTCTTGATTTTCATTTTGCTCAGGGGACTATAGAGTCAGTTTGCTTTGTTGGAAACAGCTCCTTTAATGTCTGATGTTATACTATACAATAGCATTGTGTCCTTCTCTGCTCATTCAAATTCCGCTTTGTGTCCCTGGGCCAGTTAGAAAGTCTTCTTCAACTAGCTCTTGCATGTTTCTTCAGACTATTCCCAGAAATTTTGCCTGTTCCTAATTCCTATTGCTGTCAAAGGAAGGAAAGAGAAGAAAGAGAGAATGATATCCTGTTGGTAGGAAATTAGGGGGGCCCCAGCCCTCCAGCCCTCCAGCCCTCCAGCCCTCCAGCCCTCTAGCTGGCTGTTGTTTATGTATACAAAGGATATTGCCTTCTTTGCCTTAATTGCATATACTGCTACATTTTTAATTTTTTTTACAAATTCAATAAATTTTCAGCTCATTCTTGGGTCTTCTAAAAACCAACTTAAACTTCCATTCTCTCGTCCTTCTTCCCCTCGCTCTTCTTTCTTTTCGTTCTCTTCTCGCCCTTTCTCTTTCAAGTATATTGACTAACACTGCTAAACCCTTGTTCAGATTTTTCATTGTGATAGGAATCCCCTGGGCATGGTTTTATTGCCAGTCTAGTATAGACTTCATGTTGCATGCTCTCCAAATTCCTATATGGAGCTCTAAAACCCAAGAACATTGAGTGACATTAATTTGGTGTGTCAACTTGGATGACTCAAGGAATGACTAGGGAACTGGCAAATATTTCTGAGGATATCTGAGGTTGTCTAGGCTAGGGGTCCAAATGAAATCAAGAGAAATAAAAACAGACGAGGAAGGTTTTTCTCTCTCTTGCTCTTCTTTCCTGACATGTATCTCCTGATGGTCCTAACCTTGGACATCATATCAAGGTTCATTGGTGTTTGGGTGGAGACTTCCATCAGTATCCCTGAGGAATTCTCAAGCCTTTAGCATCAGAAAGGACTTACATTATTGCTCTGTCACCATGAGGTTTTCAGCTTCTTGGACATAGTTGCTGCTGAGCTCCCTGACTCTCGCTCTCAGACAGCATTCATGAACATTTCTCACCTATGTGATCATGTGGTCCAATATACTAAGTACTTTTTGTTGAAAATGAATGCCCTGTTGATTCTGTTTTTCTGTAGGGTAGCACATATGTTATTAAGACAGGTGTGAGAAAGTAATCAGATCATGAAAGTGAAGCCTCATGATGGGATTAGCATCTTTGTAAGAGGAGAGAGAAGGCCCTCTCTGTTTCCACCAATTGAAGATATGATTCGAACTCAGCTATCTGCAAAAAAGGAAGAGGATCTTTACCAGAACCCAGTCATATAGACAGTAGAACTTGACTTCTGTTCTTTTTTTGTTCCAATTTCATAATTTTATTTTTTTATTTTATTTTTAATTTATTTTTTACACTGCATATTCCATTCCCTGCCCATCTACTCTCTGACTGCTCCACATCCTACACCTCCTCTCCATCCTACCCCTTCTCCACGTGGACATGGACCCCCACCCCACCTGATCTCTAAACCCCCTGAAGCCTCCAATCTCTTGACGATTAGCTGCATCATCTCTGAATGAACACAGACCCAGAAGTCCTCTACTGTATGTGTGTTGGGGGCCTCATATCAGCTGGTGTGTGCTGTCTGTCTGTTTGGTGGTCCAGTGTTTGAGAGATCTTGGGGGTCCAGATTAATTGAGACTGCTGGTCCTCCTGCAGGATCACCCTTCTCCTCCTCAGCTTCTTTCAGCCTTCCCTAATTCAACAACAGGGGTCAGCTGCTTCTGTCCATTGGTTGGGTGCAAATATCTGCATCTGACTCAGCTATTTGTTGGGTCATTCGGGAGGGCAGTCATGATAGATCCCTTTTTGTAGTCTCAGTAATAGCTTCAGGCCTTGGGATCTCCCCTTTTTGAGCTGAATCCCACTTTGGGCCTGTTGCTGGACCTTCTATTCCTCAGGCTCCTCTCCATTTCCATTCCTGTAATTCTTTCAGACAGGAACAATTATAGGTCAGAGATGTGACTGTGGGATGGGAACGCCATCCCTCACTTGATGTCCTGTCTTCCTGCTGGAGGTGGTCTCTATAAGTTCCCTCTCCCTATCTACAGGCATTTCATCTAAGGTTCCTTCCTCTCTTTGAGTCCTGAGAGTCTCTCACCTTCCAGGTCTCTGGTGCATTCTGGAGGCAGGGGTCCCCCCAACCTCCTATTCCCTGAGGTTTCCTATTTACATTCTTTCTGCTGACCCTCAGGGCTTCAGTCCTTTTCCCTCACCCAATACCAGATCAGGTTTCCCTCTCTCTCCCACTCCCTTTCTCCCCAACTCCCTCCCCCCCCCAACCCCATCCACTTTCCCTCCCAAGTCCTTCCCTCCTTCCCCACTTGTGGTTGCTTTCTTCTCTCTCCTAAGTGGGACTGAGGTATCTTCACTTGGGCACTTCAGCTTGTTGACCTTTTTGAGTTCTGTGGACTGTATCTTGCATATTCTGTATGAGGGATTTGTTTGTTTGTTTGTTTGTTTGTTTTGGCTAATATCCACTTATTAGTGAGTAAATACCATGAATGTCCTTTTGGGTCTGAGTTACCTCACTCAGGATGATGTTTTCTAGTTCCACCCATTTGCCTGCAAAACTCAGGATGTCCTCGTTCTTAATAGCTAAGTAGAATTCCATTGTGTAAATGAACCACATTTTCTGTATCCATTCTTCTGTCATGGGACATCTAGGTTATTTCCAGCTACTGGCTATCACAAATAAGGCCACTATGAACATAGTGGAACATGTGCCCCTGTGGCATTGTGGGGCATCTTTTGACTATATTCCCAAGAATGGTATAGCTGGGTCTTCAGGTAGATCTATTTCCAATTTTCTGAGGAATCTCCAGATTGATTTCCAGAGTGGTTGTACCAGTTTGCAATCCCACCAGCAATGGAGGAGTCTTCCCCTTTCTCCACATCCTCTCCAACATGTGTTGTCACCTGAAGTTTTGATCTTAGCCATTCTGATTGGTGTAAGGTGGAATCTCAGGGTCATTTTGATTTTCAATTCTCTGATCACTAAGGACTTTGAACATTTCTTTAGGAGCTTCTCAGCCATTCGAGATTCCTTGGTTGTGAATTCTAGATTTAGTTCTATGCCCCATTTTTTGATTGGGTTGTTTGGCTTTTTGGTGACTAACTTCTTGAGTTCTTTATACACTTTGGTTACTAGTCCTCTATCAGATGTGGGTTAGTGAGGTACAGATTCCCAGTCTGTAGGTTGCCGATTTGTCTTAAGGACTATGTCCTTTGCCTTACAGAAGCTTTCCAATTTTATCAGGTCCCATTTATCAATTCTTGATCTTAGAGCATGAGCCATTGGAGTTCTGCTTAGGAAATTTCCCCCTGTACCTATGAATTTAAGGTTCTTTCCCACTTTCTCTTCTATTAGATTCAGTGTATGTGATTTTATGATAAAATTGGAATGATACAGAGAAGATTAGCATGGCCCCTGAACAAGGATGACTGTGGTTCTTTAGAAATGAGGAAAGTGCATTTTATTGTTTATGCTCTCCAGTCAATGCTGTTGTGTCAGAGAGTAACACTTAGTCAGTGTGACATCCTCATCATATAGTAACTTATCTCAATTAATCTTTTTCTAAACTTTTAGCTTTTTATATGATACTTGAGATTAATATTAGGATTTTTTACATACTCAAATACTTTTAATATCTGCATTAAACCCTCTATGTACTCTATATACTATATATTTAAAGTGCTACTTGATTCTGCTTCCTAATTTCATTTGATATGTCTACATCATTTTTTATAAATGACATTGATCTGTGGCATTTTTATGTTCAATCTTTATTAGGCTCACCACATTTATGAAAAGAATTTGGAAGCTCTTACACATTTATCCACCCTAGAGCTGCCTTCTCAATTACAGTAGCCAACAAAAACATGTGGCTTTTTAAATTTAAATGAACTAAAATTCAATAAAACTAGAATCCAGTTTCTCCTCAGAATGAGCTGCCTTCAAAAGCTCCGTGGTCGTGTGCCTGGCAACCATGCTCGTTTGTCATTTGAACACAGAAAGTTCAAGGACACAACAATGCTAGAGAACCATTTGAAAGGCAGCCAGGTCACCTGCTCACTGATACAACACTTGGGGAAATAGTGCCTAGGCAGTGGTCTGTTTATCTTTGATAGAAACAGGTGTTCTAGTGTTTCTTATTCCAGGACCATGTAGGTTCCCAAATGTATCTATTCTCAATTTTCCAATTTATTTAAAATTTATATGTTATAGTTCTTCTAAATTTCTTTTAGTCTCCAATAATTCCTCAGCCTTTTTTTTTAATAGGAGGGATCTGTTCAACTTTCTTGCTTTCATGACTAGATGATGTCACGGTCAGCTATAGTCTCCAGTTATTGAGACAAATACTAATCTAAGTAGTTCTGTAAATGAATCTAGTAGCCTATAGGCAGTATGCTTTCACTAAGGAAGATTTTCCTAGATATTCTGAGGACAATTCATCTGTTGGAATGTCTTGGGAACAGATGGAATTTTTAAAGAGGAAAAAAAAACTGTGTAAGACATGGCATGTCAATTTTAAGACATAGCATAAGACATGACAATTTTACCTGCTCCAGCCTGTCCCTGTTCCGTGGATTTCAAACTTACTTATGCAGCCCACGATCAAAACTGATGGAGATTAGCTACAAGTTTCTCTTTTTTGTTAATTTTTAAAGAGCTAGCTTTTCATTTAGTCACTAATAATTTCTCATTCCCCTATTTTCTAAATCATTAATTTTTGCTTTTGTCTTTGTTAATTTCTTTATTTTGCTTTCCACTAGATAATATTATTGGGTTTTTAATAACTTTTTGAGATATGTGATTAATATATTTGTTCTCATTATTTCTTACTCATTAGCATATATTTTGATATTAATAATATTTCTCAGAGCACTGAATTAAATATATTCCAAACCTTACAGTGACCTTCTAACACTGTTATTACATTTCTGAACATTCTACAACTTCTTTGGATTTATTCTTGGGGATCATAGAAGACTTTGGTGTGTACTTTTTTAAGAAGTAGTTTGCTGACAGATACCCTGGTTCCTTTGGGACACACAAATGTCTGATTTTTCTTTGCTGTTCCTTATTTTATAATTTGACATTTTACTATCTTTTCAGTATTTAAAATATAGGATGTGAATTTTAACTATCATCCCTAAGAATACTGACACTATTATAGTACCATCCTCAAACTGAAACTCTCTGTAAGGACATCACTCACATATGCTATGGAGGACCAGCTCAGCATCAAGCAGATGAATCATTAGGAAGGACAAGGCATTTGGAGACCCATGGCACTGCTGGAGAGTTCATTCTCACCTGCTACATTGCAGGACCTGGCAATCAAGCTCAAGATCAAATGCATCATCCCACTGAACCATCTCTTATCCTAAGTAAAACATAATTTTAACTACAAAATTGAGAGACTTACAGAGAATGAGAAAAGGTGGTCTGAGGTAAAGATTAAGGAAAAGGTAAATAACAAGATAGTAATAACAATTGTACATACACAGATAAAGTTAAGACAAAAGGTAGACTAGAAATCTGAGGAGATGATTGGATATGGGAATTACTTTGTCTATAAAGGTACTCCCTGATTCTAGGAACCTTGAGTTTTCTGTTTAGAAATACCAAAGGGCAAGATTATAAAGATCAATGCCTAGAACATGAACAAAAAGGGAAATCAACAGTAAACTGAATATAAATTGCTCTCTACAGTAAGTTGAGACCTAGTGAACTCCATCCTTAAGTTGAGAATGACCCAGTACTAAACACTGTTTGCACAACCTTGCTACCTGGAGTCACATCCTCACATGACCAAGGAATCACATTACCAACCTTGAACCCAAGCTAAGATGATCTGTGCTGGAGCACCCCTCTTTCAAGCTGCCAGGCTGAAATGAACGCAAACTTTCTCTTCATGGGAAGAGATTTATTCTACATATTCCTACAGTTGTTCTTTTGTTTATAGTGAAAATAAAACAGCCAAATAAATCAGACACATGAGGGAATAAATTCAGGAGAAATAATAAACATCAAAAAATCCCTTCTCAAGCATCATGCATAGGCATTATCAGACACAGATTATAAAATTACTGTGCTTGCTGTGTTAAAAAGACAGTTTAAAGCTTGGCAATATCTGCAGAGAGCCAGAGAAGCTGACAGGACGCATCTGAGAGAGAGTCAAATGAAATTCGAGGACAGAAAAGTTAACAAAACTTTAAAATGAGAAAAATATGTTAAAATGCATGAGTCATAAGGAACAGAATTCAACACGGCTAAACTAAGAGCACAGAAAACATAACAGAAATAGAAAATTGAATAAGACTGTGTAACCAATGTTTAATCGGATACCCAAAGAGAAAGAGGAAGGCAATATAGGACAAACAATACTTTGAAGGTAACAAATGGCTGAGCAGACTCCAAAATCAAAACAAGACATTAGTCCAGGTATTCAAGAAGAATGAAGCAACTGACAGACTAAATAGTCTTTTAATCCCACATCCTGACATAACTCTGTGGAACTGCAGAAAATAAATGCAAAAGAAAACAAAATCTACACTTAGAATTCCTAGATAGCTGCTAGGTTATACCAACACAACTCGCTCGCGCGCGCGCACACACACACACACACACACACACACACACACACACACACACCACAAGGGAGTCAGCATTTTGCATTCTTTCGTTTCTTTTATTTTTGAGATTATAACATAATTACATTTCTTCCTTGCCTCCCCTCACCCATGCCTCCCAAAAAACCCTCCCAGATACCCTTCTTTCTTTCAAATCCATAGTCTCTATTTTCTTTTTTAAAAAGATTTATTTTATGTATATGTGTACACTGTAGCTATCTTCAGACACACCAGAAGAGGGCATCAGATCCCATTACAGATGGTTGTGAACCACCATGTGGTTGCTGAGATTTGAACTCAGGACCTCTGGAAGAGCAGTCAGTGCTCTTAACTGCTCGGCCATCTCTCCAGCCCCCATAGTCTCTATTTTCATTTGTTATTACATACATATATTCCTAGCTATAAGCTGTTCGGAATGAGCAGTGTTTCCAGGGCTAATAATGTGGAACTGGCTAACCAGTTTGTGTGCTTTTCCCTCTGTTGAAGAGCTATCTTTACAAGAGAAAGCAAACCCACAAAACTTTCAAGCCAAAATTTATCCTGTCTACAAGAAATCCAGGCATGGTGGGATAAAGAAGAGGCTGAGGGAATGGCCAACAAATAACTGGCCCAACTAATAACCATCTCATGAGCAATCACCAATCTCTGACATTATTAATGATTTTCTGTTATGCTTGCAGAAAGGAGCCTGGCATGGCTGTCTTCTGAGGGGCTCCACCCAGTAGCTGACTCAGGCAGATGCAGACACCTACAGCCAAACAGTAGATAGAGAGTGGGGACTCTTGTGGAAGAATAGGAGGAAGGATTGTGGGCCCTGAAGGGGATAGGAACTCCACAGCAAGACCAACAGAGTCAACTAACCTGGACCCTTTGGGCTCTCAGAGACTGAAACACCAACCAAAGAATAAACACAGGTTGAACCTAGGCATCCCCGCACATATGTAGCTGATGTGCAACTTGGTCTTCATATAGGTCCTGAACAACTGGAGTGGGAGCTATCCCAAAAGCTATTGCCTGTAAGTGAGATGTGTTGTAGCTGGGCTGCCTTGTCTGGTCCCAGTGGGAGAGTAAACACCTAGCCTTGTAGAGAATTGAAGTAGCAGGGTAGGAGGATATCCACCCCACCCCGACCAGCTAAAAGGAGAAGGGGAGGAGGATGGGAGAAGGATTGGGGGGGGGGCAGTGAAAGGGATGTAAAGTGATTATGTAAAATATAAAATAAAATTTGAAAAGAAAAAACAGAGAATGCAAGTTGAGAAGTGATTTTTTTTATAATCACAACTGTATAGCTAGAGAGAGCAGAATGGTATTTCAGTATAGTAGAGGGAAAAAAACATTTTGTCAGCTTAAAGTTCTATATCCAGTGAAACTTTCAAAAGTGAAGAGAATCCCTGTGTACTTATGAAAATGACCAAAATTAAAACACCTGACAGTGTCAGGCACTAATAAAGATGAAGAACAGCCTGTGCTCATGGAAATATTTACCAGTGAGAGTATAAATTAGGGTCGTTCCCACTATTGCATATGCCAGCAAGATTTTGCTGAAAGGACCCTGATATAGCTGTCTCTTGTGAGGCTATGCCAGTGCCTGGCAAATACAGAGGTGGCAGCTCACAGTCATCTATAAGATGGAACACAGGGCCCCCAATGGAGGAGCTAGAGAAAGTACCCAAGGAGCTGAAGGGGTCTGCAACCCTATAGGTGGAACAACAATATGAACTAACCAGTCCCCCAAGAGCTCCTGTCTCTAGCTACATATGTAGCAGAAGATTGCCTAGTTGGCCATCATTGGGAGCTGAAGGGGTCTGCAACCCTATAGGTGGAACAACAATATGAACTAACCAGTCCCCCCAGAGCTCATGTCTCTAGCTACATATGTAGCAGAAGAGAGGCCCTTAGGTCTTGCAAACTTTATATGCCCCAGTACAGGGGAACGCCAGGGCCAAGAAGTGGGAGTGGGTTGATAGGGGAGCAGGATGGGGGGGAGGGCATAGGGATAGCATTTGAAATGTAAATAAAGAAAATATCTAATAAAAAATAAGATACCACAAAAATAGGTTTGTTCCTTGTAATAATAATAATAATAATAATAATAATAATAGGTATTTTCTTATAGATTATTCATTTACTAGTACCCACAAATTCTACTCTTTGGCATATGCCACCAAAAAAGCTATTTACCTGATGATAATATATATAAAATACTTTGTCTTTGTTCATGGTTAGGATATCCTGAACAACTTCAAGACAGAAGCTGGTCATCAGCAAGGACAGCACATTATTAGAGAGTGAGAATTCCAGCCTCTTACCTCCAGGATGGGGACGGGGAAAGTGTGTTTACTCTCATGGCCATCAATTCAGTCATCTGTGTCATAAAGCCCCAATAAAAACCCTGGAAGTGGGAGCTCAGTAGAGCTTTCTGGAACTTTCAGCTTGACTTGTTGACAGGATGAACCCCCAAACTCCAAAGAAGACATGGGCATTCCTGTATTGCCCTCCTGCCTGTCTTTGCCCTATGTATATATTCATTTGAATCTTCCTAATCTGTAAAACTATGAACACAAGTAGCATACTCTAGTGAACTATCAAACCTGAAAGAACATCAAAACTTCCTGATATCATAGACAGCCCAAAGTGTAGGTTCCCCTAAGACTCTCAATTGGCATCAGAAGTGAGGGTATTCTTAAATACTATTGTTATACAGAGGAACATAGCAATAAAATTATTCCTCATAACATTCTGCTGTTCCCATAAATCAGTGTCTCACTCACCCGTCTTCAAAGAAGCTTCCTCTTGCAATAGATGGGAAATAATACAGAGTACTCAAATTGGACAGTGTTCACAGAGAGAGACCTTTGAACACTCAGTCTGAAGTGGAATGTCTTCATTAAATTCCTCCACTTGCAGAAGAGAGGCAGAAAGATCATTAAGAGCCAGAGGACTGGAGGGCACTAAGGAAATAAAGCCTTCTAAACACAGCTGGGTTGACATACATGTGAACTCACAAACTGTGGCAGCATGCACAGAGCCTGCATGGATTCAAGACAGGTTGGGTTCCAGCACTGAGTCTGGGAAGTGGACATGAGCCCCTGCTTTGTACAAAGAAGCTACCTCCAACTGGCAACCTTTTGCAAAAGAAAAGAAAACAGTTCTGTCCAATGGAGTCTCATTGGATATACAAAACACAAAGAAAGACCCCATATCCAGCAGTAAATGGCCAACACAAAACAACTCAATGATGATTTTGTAGATTTTTTGTCTTATATTGCTTTGGTCATTTTTTTATCTTATTGGTCTTTTTCTGGTATATTGGTGTGTGCGTGCATGTGTGTGTGTGTGTGTGTGTGTGTGTGTGTGTGTTTCTTGTGCTTTTTATTGTTTATTGTTATGTTTGTTTGTTTCCTTTTTTTACCTGTTTGTTTTCTAAAGAGGGAAAGGAAGAAGGTATAGAGTTAGATAGGTAGAGAGGATCTGGGAAGATGACAAAGGAAAATCCATGATCAGAATATGCTGTGTGAATTTTCAACAAGAAAGAAGGAAAGAAAGAGAGAAAGAGAGAAAGAGAGAGAGAAAGAAAAGAAAGAAAGAAAGAAAGAAAGAAAGAAAGAAAGAAAGAAAGAAAGAAAGAAAGAAAGAAAGAAAGAAAGAAAGAAAGAAAGAAAGAGGAGGGGAGGGAGGAAGGAAGGAAGGAAGGAAGGGAGGAAGGAAGGAAGGAAGGAAGGAAGGAAGGAAGGAAGGAAGGAAGGAAGGAAGGAAGGAAGACATAAAAGGAAGTAGGCTAGTCCTAAGAAGAACTAAGAACATGATTGAACGTGATGCTGACCTCAGGTACTTGGACTTCAGATCTGTGTTGCAATTGTTCCACGATTAAGATGGAAAACGGCATTCTGAAGTCTATAGCTGGCCGAGCAATGCCTGGGCACTCCCTATGATTTGTGGCTGATGTCTGAACTAGAGGCAGTCTTATGAAGAAATTTTCCTTATTTTGTGAGGTCTGTGCTAGCTCTGGGTAGTTAGTGTCAAAAATGAATTAAATTGTACCACACTCAATTTTTAGGGAATCGATGTCAGAGTATGTCTGTGTCCTGTTAAGCGTGTTCACTGCAGGACCATTTATAATAACCCTAAGGCCAGAAACAAACACAAGCACACTGAGATACAGCTCAAAATTTGTAGGATATATGAATCAAAACAAAATGGATGAATTTTAAAGATATAATGTTGAACATCATAAGACATGTGCAAAATAATATGTCTTCTATGATTTCATTCAGGACAGAATGAACTCCGGCAAGAATATATGAACTATAGCATTTGTGAAGAAACAGTGAAATAACGAAAGGGGACAGGTGCCATACAAACCATGAGATGATATTTGCAGGAAAAATAATGTTGCTAATTGTCAAGGGGTACAGAGGCAGAATTTTAGGGGTGACTATAAATAGCTGAACTGCTTAATGGTTTTTAGTTTATTGAGTCATGTTTTATTCATTTTTCTGAGTATGCACTATGTTGATAATTTTTAGTCTTTTTTATTAATTAATTTTTTTACATCCTAAATGCTGCTCTCTCTCCTGGTCTCTCCCTCACAGAGTCCTTTTCCCGCTCCCTCATCCTTCTCCTCTGAGAAGGTGGAGCCCCTCCTTGGGTATCCCCACCCTGGTACATCAAGTCTCTGCCAGATTAGGCACATCCTCTCCCTCTGAGGCCAGCCATGAAGAGTAAACTGCCTGTCTACAACATATGTGCCAGGAGCCTCCTTCCAGTCTGTGTATGTTCTTTGGTGGGTGCCTCAGACTCTGAGAGTTCCCTGGGGTCCAGGTTTGTTGACTCTCTTGGTCCCTGTGGGATTCCCATCTACTTCAGGGACTTAAACCCTTCCCCCAACTCTTCCATAAGTATCCCAGATCTTTGCCTAATGTTAGGCTATGAGTATCTACATCTGTTTCAATCTGCTCCTTGGTAGAATGTCCAAGGCTTGTTATAGTATGAGAGCTGGGTTCTGATGGTGGCCTATTGTATTGGCTTCAGTGCCTTTCATCATGTACTTGCCTCTCATGTTGGTTGGGTTGAGTGTCCTGCATTGTCACAGGACTCCCAGAAGTCAGATAGAGCTGTGTTTCTCAGTTTTGAGCAGGTTTCCTGTGTGTGTGTTGGGTTAGATCTGGCCTCTTGGGAGGCAGGCAGAGCTATGGAATGTGGTAGCTTGCCTGTGTTGCTCCATGACTCTGATTTTTAAAATCTTTTCAAAGTGAAAGTGAAGATGAGGAGAAAGGTAACAGGTGTTTTTGTAGAGAATATAGTAAAACATATGTACCCCATCCCAGTTCTCAGACTTTGTCTGTCCTAGCTCGCTAGGATTTGTTGCCACTGATGTCTAAGTTTCATAAACTAACTGCAGGAACTCTTTCTTCCCCAGTGTTTTCTGCCTGGTCCCAGGGCACACCCAGAAGATTTTTCACGAGAAACACTGACCACAACAAAAATCAGACACAAGTCTCCTTAACCAACATAGAAACTTAGATGATTTATGTCCTCTTTGAATCCACTGGACAGCAACTCCTGCTGACCTACATAAACAAGGTAGGATATGCGCTACAAACACTTCTGAACAGACCCCACTTTCAAACATTGGACAAGGTGGGCACTTACATGTTATGGGAGTAACCAATGACTTTTTAATGGATTTACGGCCTGCTCCATGAGATAGAACCCATACTTGATACTGTTTATAAGGCCAAGAGCCTAAGGCTACAGTTCATGGCTCCTAAGGAGACGCCTAGTGTTATTATTCTTCCAAAGGAACATAGTAATAAAATGACTCCTGATGACATATTGCTATATCCATAGTTCAGTAAGTCAGTAAGGCTAGACAAAATGGCACAGCCCTAATGACGAAGCTATTTGCAATTGGTAGCTACTAAGAGAGGGAAAAATCAGTTTTCTTCAATGGAGTTACACTGAGTAACTGAACCAGGGTAGGACTCAAATTCAGGAGTAATTGGCCAACATTTAGGGGTTGTGTGTTTATGTGCTTTTTTTTTAAGGTTGGTTTTAGTTTTGATTTTCTTTTTTTTCAATAATTCATTTTGTATATTCAGTTTACTTCCCAGTCACAGGCCCCTTCTCTCCTCTCTTCCCAGTCCCACTCCTGCAAATCCCTCCCCCTTTGTGCACTACCCCATCCTAGGATATCAAGTCCCAGCAAGACAAGGCACATCCTTTCCTGCTGAGACCCAACCAGGCAGTCCATATAGGGGAAGGGGATCCAATGGAAGGCAACAGAGTCAGAAACAGCCCCAGCTCCAGTTGTTAGGAGACCACATAAAGACCAAGCTACACATTGGCTACAAATGTGTAGAAGACCTAGGTCCAGCCATGTTCTTTGGTTTGTGGTTCAGTTCCTCTGAGCCCCGTGATTCCAGATTAATTAACACTGTAGGTCTTCTTTCGGTGTCCCTGATGTCTCTGGCTAGCTCAATTCTATCCCCAACTCTTCCACAAGACTCCCTGAGCTCCACCTGATGCTTGGTTGTGGGTCTCTGCATCTGTTTGTACCCACTGGTGGATGAAGCCTCTCAAGAGACAGTTATTCTAGGCTCCTGTCTGCAAGCATAAAAGAGTATCATTAATAGTGTCGGGGGTCAGCTCTCTCACATAGGATGGGTCTCAAGCTGGGGTAGTCATTGGTCAGCTGTTCCCTAAGTCGCAGCTCCATCTTTATTCCTATACATCTTGTAGACAGGACAGATTTTGGATTGAAGGTTTTGTGGGTGGATTGATGTCTCCCTTCCTCCACTGGAACTCTTGTCTGGCTACAGGAGGTAGCCACTTCAGTCTCTATAGGAATCTCAGCTAGGGCTACCCCCATAGACTCTCCAAAGCCTCCCCATCCCAGGCCTCCAGCTAGTCCCAGAGATGCCCGCCCAATTTCCATTCTCATTCTTTTAAGAGAATGAGAATGGGGGAGTCTGGGACAGGTTGTGGGAGGGGAAATAATACGACCCAAATATTTCTATGAAAACTTTTTAAAAATAACAATGACATAAAAATGACAGCGTATAGGTCTCTCCCTTGGGATAAGGGACATGATGTCAGTGGAAGATGAGAGTCAGTGATCTTCCAATGTGCTAACTTGTTAATAAACACTTCCACTACCACACTGACCCTTGAATCATTGAATGCTACCAGTGTTGGTAAAATTAACCTTTGCCATGTTACAATAGTCATATACTGTGTATGAATTCAATAAACCAGGATGCCTTTGAAGTAAAAGTCTGATATAAAATAATGTAGAATTTAAATTATTTCAAATATAGAAATTGAGAAGTAAAGGACAATATTTTAAAAACTTTATTATAAAACAGATAAATTATTGAAATATATAAGTACATAATTTATTAACTTTAAATTATTTTAAATGAATAATTTGAAAAGAGTAACATGAAGCTTGACATTTCCCCTAAAGTATTGTTTTTATATTTAATTGGTTTGTTTGATCCTCCTGCTTCTGCCTCCTAAGTACTTGGATTTCAGGCAGGTATCACTATGTCTGGCTTTAGAATATTATTATTTTATTCATTAAATTTATAAACCCATGTTACTTATAGCCAAAGGCTTGGTACTCTTTGAATTTGAAGCTTTGGAACTAGACCTAGCTCAAGGATGGAGCCAAACTGCTTTGTGTAGAGAATCTATGTGTACATAGTATGTGTGCATAGCTGTACTCTCCAAGAGAATATTGCAAATTGTAGTCATGTGGCACACAGTCACCTTTCAACCAATAATAGACCTCATATACAATGGCATAAACCATACAGTTTTTGTATGTACAACATGCTACTGTGTTCATGTAGATATGCTCTGTATTTGCATAATGATGAAAGAAATTGCTTGTGGATGTATTCTCAGAATAGACCCTCATCGTTAAGCAAGACTGTATTAATTCAAGTATATTTAAACACTAAGCACATCAAGTTTCTAAATCTGATAAATATCAAGTTTGGAAACAAACCCAGAAAGACATGTTTGTTGTTGTTGAGGCTGCTGGTGCAGTTACTGTGGATGTCGTAGCAAGACAGTGAAGAGGTTCATATGCAAGTACCTTTATGTCAAAGATTGTCTTATAGTCTGTTTTCACAAATAGCATGTTAATACTGTGTGATGGCCTGGGGGATTTTCAAGACACTTAAGCTATGTCTTTAAAGTGGGTGTTATCACAGAGGTAAGAAGGTAAAACTGCACCAGCTACAGAGAGCACAGGTGTGGGCTCTCCACAATCCTGTGACACAGGAGAAAACTCAAACTGAGAAGAGGACTAAACGGATAAGGTGAAATTCGTTCATCTTTTCGAGGCTGCAGTAAGAGGGTGGAGCTAGATAGAGCCCATCACAGCGAAAGGCACATTAGATTGGCTGTTTGACTGAGTGGAACACACCCATTGAAATGAAGTAGCATGTGTCACTTTGCACAAAAACACTAGAATATGAAGTCTGCATGGTGATGGGGGGGGTTACATATGTATTTACTAAGTGTCCAGATTTCCCAGAAATTCCTTTCTCCAACTTGGATTAAAAGATTTTTTAATGGATTAGCAATTTTGTTCACTGTAGTTTAAAGCTATGGAGTAATGGTACGATAGTCAGCAGAGCAGTCATCAAATGTCTGAAGATGAACTTTCCAGGAGCTACTGCATCCCCAGATTGTACTCTCAGGATGATCACATGGGCTCCCCAGGTAACTAAGAACCCTGGAGTGAGGTTCTCAGTGAGTCCCCTTCAGGAAGCATCCTTGCTAAGGAACTTCATCTTTGTGCTTTTACATGTTCTGGGGACATGCTGCCTCCAGAGGTTTGTCTAATCCATGGTGTCTCCTCTCTATGGTGATGACAAAGAGCTATCTCAGGTCCAGAGCTGTCATCTATGACATGGTGTAGGGTTTCTGCCATGACTGGCTCACATTTCAACTTGTCTCTCTCAACCCAGCTTCCTTCACTCCAGCAAAGGCGTGGATGCTGCATTCAAGCCTCTGTCCTGGCGTCTGTTTCCCGGGGTCAGCAATCTGCAGCAGCAGTTTAGAATTCTGCTTCTAGAAGAGGTGGCATTTGTGAAGAACACAATTTTTAGCCTCAAATTATTCTAGTACAAGTAGATGAGCTCTCTTCTTTCAGATTTAAAATATATTTTATTCCAAATGCTGAGTTATATCTACCATGACAAGATTTTCACGATAATAATTTAATACGATCTCCTTTAAAAACTGGTTTAAAAATAAACCTCTGGGATTTTCTGTCTGAATTTCCTGATATTTCAGATTCTTTGCCCCCTGACCTCACAACATTGCAGAGAGATTTTGCCCACTGTCTGTGCTGTGTTCAACAGCAACAAATCTGACAGTGCACCTATGCCTTTTCAGTTTTGAAAGTGAAAGATCGTGGGTGCTGCAGGTGGTACGAGCAGGTAAACTTGATAGCGATTCAGAGCACATTAGTAGAGTCCAGCTTTCAGTGGGAATGCTGCGGTAATTGATGGAGCACAAGATAGGGACATGACTTGGTAAGTAACTGTCTGGACCTGGGCAGGTGATGCAAGGCAGGAAGATGGACTCTGAGGTCAACCATAGGCCTGGGCTGTCTCTGTGCTTCTACACCTGGATGATCATTGAGATCATCATCATGACATCATCATGACATTGAGAATGAGAGGCGATGTGTGAGATTAAGGAAACTCTAGAAACCACCTTGTCCAATCCCCTCCTCAACAGGAAAATGAATCTCCAGGTTTAGAGAGGTGCTCCTGTGCTCTCATTTCCTGTTTCAAAGAGAATACAAAGCCCTTTGTGCTGGCAGTTTTTATGTCAACTTGACAGTAACTAGAGTCCTTTTGGAAGAGGGAACTTCAATTGAAAAAATGCCCCTACCAGCTTGACCTATGGGCATAAGAGGTACATTTTCTTGAGTGAGAGGATGCAACTCACTGTGGGTGGTAGCGCCCCTGGACAGATCATCCTGGGTGCTATAAGAAGGCAGACCAAGGAAGCCATGAGAAGCAAACCAGTCAGCAGCGCCCCTCCATGGCCTCTGCATCACTTCTTGCCTCCATGTCCCACTTAGAATTCTTTCCTCCCCTCACTTCCTTCAATAATGCACTGTGATGAGGAGCTATACAGTGAAATAAACCCTTGATCCCAAATTGATTTTGATCATAGTGTTTTATCACAGCAATAGAAATCCTAACTGAGAAAACCTTCCTGGGACTTAATTCTCAGTCTCTGAGAAGCCAACAGTGGCCCAAGCTAGAAAATGCTGATTTGCTTCCTTCTGACTATTGGAAATTCTTAGCCATTTGTGGTTATCTATTTTAGGATGTTGGATTTGTTTTATTGTCTGGCCTGGGCCTATTTGATACAGATCAGAGGTGACCAAGGAAGCTTATTGGGTAAGTGAGGGGTGAATTTCTCTACTTGTCTGTAGAATCTAGGCGATATTAACATAAATAGAAATATTTCCTATACGCCAAAAGAAAACACACACGTTCAGAGACTATATCATTTGGAGATCATTTGAGTACAACTTTATTTTGTAGAAACCTTGTTTGCTACATAACTTCCTGAATAAAATGTGGATGGTAATAGAGTAAAGAAATAAACAGAAATGGCAGGCACAAATCTAAAAGAGACCAGGAGTTTATATAGGACAATCAACACATCAAAGTGGTGACAGACCTGGGTGCCCAGTGGTGGCGCATGAGGAGAAATCCAGTATGGCTCTGGGTGGGAAATGACTTCTGACCATCTACACCTGGATGATCACTACATTGAGAATGAGAGGCGATGTGTGAGATTAAGGAGACTCTAGAAACCACCTTCTCCAATCCCCTCTCATACAGAAACAAAGGCTTGCAAGTGGCCTGGCCTGATCCAGCACACAGTGAGAAGCCCCTTGGACTCCCATCCCTCTCCTCTGTTCTATCCGTGGCCTTCCCAAGCTTGAATGGGGAAGGAGGGAGGCAAACATGAACAGCAACGTTAAGGATTCTAGATGTCCCTTCAGATGTTTCCTAAGCTGATCGCACCTAGTATTCCTTCCCATGTCAAGCACCTCTCAGTTCCTAACTCTGAGGATTTGGCATCACCACTAAGTCTTCAATAAAGCAGGAACTTCCTGTTTACCTCAGTGCCAGAGACACTGACACTGCAGGGGCTTCTGTGGAACAATGTGTCTCAGTTGTGTGTGGTGGCAGCAACACTGTGATCTGAAGGCTTTATCCTGAAGTAAATCTTGGACAGATAGTAAAGAAAGTTTCCCATAAAAGCACCCAAGAGTTTCCTGTGGGGACTTTCCCCTGCCTGTATTTCAATAGAAATCTCTTCTGGATTCATCACACCTATTTCCATGACTCTACACGGCTGGAAAATTGTCATCTTTACCATATACAATGAGGGGGGAAATGAGGAGTAGAAGGCAGTTCACATCATATACCAGTCTTCAAAACAGAAAAGGTTGACAATATGACTCTGTTTCCCCACTTGTTTGCACTTTTCTGCTAAGTAGGAATTCCAGGTCTAGTCAGTGTTTGTAAGTTACCCTCATACATTTCCCAACACTGTCAGTAGGTGCAGAGTCTGGGCAAACTTGAAGCCCTCTGCTCTTACATGTTGGTTGTCATAAACCAGTGTTCAGCGCTGACAGCATGCCCCTGTCCCTTAGACATTTCCTTAACTCATTGTCTGCATGGGCATGGAGCAGGAGCTGAGCTAGACACAATGCATAGGCTCATTCTAATTTTAGAAATGAAACACTTGTCTTATAGATAGGTAAGTAGATTTTTCCCAAATCACAAACCCAGAAAGTAAAAGAATCAAGATTTGGATTCATGTCTTCTACTGTGTGATTTAGTCATAATAATGGATATCTTTGCTGGGAAGAAACATAATCCCATTCATACAGTAAGGTAGACCTGGGCCTTCATTGAATATTTTGGTAACATAAAATGAGAGATAATGTACAAATCAAACCAACTATTTTCTTTGCCTAATAACTTATTTGGTTCTAAACTACAGAGTTTATTTACTGGATTTCTAAAAAAAAAAAAAAAAAAACTTTGGTCGAGTCATACTGTGAAGATATAAGTTGCAGTTATAAGTTTGGGTGACACAAGAGCAGTGAATTCATCACATGAGAATCCCAGTCTGAAATTCTTCTCCGTGCTTTGAAACTTTTATCAAGAATCAATATCTCATAGTAATGGATGGGAGAACACAATATGTTACCACCTCACCAACATTCCTCCATGTCTTCTGTGCTGCCTACTGCTTATAACAACAACAAAAAAAGACATTTGAATTCATACCCTCATGGTCTTTCTTCTAGAAGAAACTGAACAAAGGAATAAACCCAGGATCTCTAAAAGTACTGTGCCACATGGTTTCATGCTTACTTTATTCAAATTGTCATTCTCTTTTACAAATACAACAATAGGAATTGGCTCATTCTTTAACTTATTAAACCAGTGTTTACTGAGCACTTGCTATTACATGTTGCTTAACCAGCTGCAGTTGGTTTAATGAAGCATTTATGCAAAACCTGGGGCACAGACTTTTCAATGGATAATGCCAGTGGCCTTTGACAGTTGAGAAGCTATTGACAACACTGTGAAAAATTACTGTTAAGAATTGTCTCTTCGGCAACAACATTAGTTCCTTTATGTACCTAGGTTAGGAGTTCGGTTTCAACCTTGTTGCCTTTCCCAGGTTTCTGAATCTCCAAGACTGATTTGAACTGTTCTTGGGCTGAGAGCAATAACCCCATGTCCACAGCAAACAGAATCACCACCAACAATGGAAAAATTCATTGTAGCCAACCACATTTGCTTTTGTGAGTTAGAATGGAGTGTAGATGCAACAAGTATACAATTCAGATCAGAAATTGAAAAATGGGGCTCAAGAGGGACACAGGCATGATTGTCCATCATTAGTATGATGGGGTATCCAAAAACAGACAGAGAACACCCAATATACTGAGTTCCATAGTCTATTCTCTCTAGAGCACTATAGAAGGATAAGTGGTTCCCAATGACCCCTGTCTTAAAGTTCCTCTAGCCAGCCTAAGTCATGGAAAACATGATGCTGTTCCCTGACTATTTGAATGTAGAAAGGACACAGAGTGGAGCAGAGATAATTAAACAGCATTTTACTCTCCAATTAGCAAACACCGGCAGAGCTTAACTCTGAGATTTAGCATCTTGCTTTTTTTATAGATAATTATGAGCATGCCAAGATAAAACAAAATTTCTTCCTTCAAAGGCAAACATTTCAAAGGTTCCCGTCTTACATGATGTTTGGGAAGAGCAGATTTTCTTGTGGGTCAAAGGGGCAGGCCACCTGCCTGTTCTCAGCAGACTCACTCACATCTTTTGGGACCTGCCCGCACAGCTTGCTGATGGGTTGATTTTCCTCTTCTACCATCCTCGGCTAATATGGATTCTTCAATCTCTTTATATCCTTGCTTCCTTTGGCTTCCCAAACTCCTTTCAGTTCAATAAATATAAATACTATTCTTCAGAGCAATTGATGAATTTGAGATCAAAATAAGAACTGGATTCTTTTGTGTCTGGACAGAACTTAACAGTTTAGAAAGCCAATTGACAAAAGTATCCCAGTATTTGTTGCAAAATTCCATTTTGTGCATAGACATTACAATCAGCACTTGGCAAATAAGGGCTCTGCTCTTGAGATATGGATGGCGTCTCCTTGTTGTAAGTCTATTAGTCTTTCAAAACAATCACAACTTATTGAAGTTAGTTGTACTAACTTCATACACTGGCTCATATGTGTGCTTTCCCTTCCCCGGTAAAGACTATGTATTTCTTTATCAACTCACCATTTATTACAGTAATTCTTAGTTTCTCAGAGTAAATGTACACCCAATGAAGACTGTCTGAGCAGTCATAGGTGCCACTGTTATCAAGTGTAGCATTTCTAAAGAAGATGTTGGGACCTTCATCATAGTATTGAGAGCAAGTACTTGACAGCATCCTTGTAGTAGATCACTTTGTAGTAGTTTATTTAACATTGGATGGAAAAACCAAAGAAACATTGCATGGAGAAAGGAACAGACAGAAGATGCACAGACAGATAAAAGGGGTCATCCAGAGATGATCACTAACCCGTTTCTTGGCTCATAAGATCCATTAAAGAATAAAGACAAAAATAATATGAATAACCTCACTTCTATACCTTTGGATCCTTTCTCCTCCTGAAAAGTCAGTCAGGAGCTATAAAGTCTCTGAGACCATTCGCATCCAACTCCTCTCCTCCTTGCCCAAGCTAAGCACACATAGAGAAGGCCTGCAAAGCAGAATTCCCTTAAGATCAGGGTCGAGTTAAGCAAAAGTAGATAGACATACAGATAGACTATGGAGTTTTAGCTTAGGGGATTTATTTATATGCATCAATTTGAACTATATGTTTAATTTCTACTTATTGTCCTCTTTTCTATATAAATCTATGTATCAAGTAGTTAGGACTGCATCTGCCTCTAGTACCTACCACAGTTTTTATAGTAGGCAGATATTCAATGAATAATTGTAGCAATGACTCAGCAAGATGTAAAAATTATTTCCTGAACTAGAGAGATGGCTCAGTGGTTAAGAGCACTGAACTGCTTTTCCAGAGTCCTGAGTTCAATTCCCAGCTCACACACAGCCACATGGTGGTTCACAACCATCTGTAATGAGATCTGATTCCCTCTTCTGGTATGTCTGAAGACAGCTACAGTGTACTCATATACATAAAATAAATAAATCTTTTTTAAAAATCATGTTCTATGGCTAATGCCATTTTTAAGAATTGTAAAATAATCATAAATGAAGAATTTTGAATGAGAATATATCTAACTTGTACAAGTATATTGTTTTTAAGAAAAGCCTTTTAAGGGCCCCTCTCAAATATACTTACAATGAAATAAATAACTATCTTTCATGGTTTAGTTTGTCTTTGAAATTGGCTTATAGAATTTAAAACACCTTCCACTCAAGAGAAAATATAATGCGCAACTTATCCATTCAAAAGATAATTTGTTTATTCAACATTTATTGACACTTAAATATGTTGTATTAAGTTTTGGCACTAAAAGAATAATAAAGAAGAAATAAATACTAGAATTCTTTTGAGTAACAGAAAAGGAAATGGGGAATGCACACAGGTATCTTTCATGCCTTGAATGGTGGCACTCACACTGTCCAACTGTGAAGTTGTCACCTAGTTGGTGCCATTGTGGATCCATTTAGTAGAGTAGTTCTGATGGGGATTATTCCCATTTCATGTAAGAGTCACTTTCTTGTCAGTGAGTATTCTAATCCATGGTGAGTTCAAGGACACTACAGATTTCTGAGTGACTTAAAAGAAGTGAAATTGTGAAGAAAAGACATTTTATTGCTGTTGTTGTAGTTATTATTATTATTATTATTATTATTATATCTTTTTTACTGTCCAGTCGTTATTCCCTCCCAGTCCACTCTCCAACACTTCCTCATTCCATTCCTCCTCTTCCATCTCTAAGAGGATGCCCCCTACTCCCACCCCACCAGACATGCCCCCTCCCTGGGGCCCCAAGTCTCTCTAGGGTTAGGTGCTTCTTCTCTCACTGAGGCTAGACCAGACAGTCCTCTGCTACATATGTGTTGGAGGCCTCAAATCAGCTTGTGTATGCTGCCTGAAGACAAAAAAAATTAAATCATTGAAAATGATCATCTCAAAAGTACAAGCATGTCAATCGTCATGTTTATACATGTATGTACATGTTTGTACAATGACCCATTTACTCTGGCAGCAGGACAGGACTTTTGCCCTGATGTCTAGAAAAAACAATAAAGGATGAAGTGTACCTTTTGTCACCTCAGGAAGCAAACAAGCTAAACCCAAAGGTTACACACAAACACAAGAGGTTTTGGAACAAGCAAACTAATTTATAATGTGATAGGACAACCTCCTCTAATTCAGCTTAAGCATCTAGAAATAAAAATTGCAATCTCTTTGTAGATAGAGATAGTATTATTCACACTCAGTCATGGCTTACAATAATGGTTGGTATATAATGCTTATTAAATAATTATTAAACAGCTAAATGTAGGAGTAATGGATGAATGTCAACATCTTGGCTTCATTAAAACATGTCAGGAACAACTGTCAATCACTTCAGACTACAGCAAGGATTGGTACACTTTGTTATAGTGTGCATGAATAAGTTGTAATAATTAAAATAAAAGTATATAATAGACTTGATAAAAATTAGCTCTACATGGTCTAAATATAATGCTTTAATTGTGAATAGATAGAGTGAAAAATGTTTGAAATTTTAGATGGTCACAAGAAAAACCAAGAGGGTATCAGCCTTGGATGGCTTCTGGGAGCAAGGAAACATGGTGAAAACTTAAGAAGGCACTAAAGAAATGGCTACATGGTGATGATAAGGGGTGATATAGTCATGGGGCTATCTTCAGACATTGGGGAATTAAGATAGAATCCAGTCTTTATCAGCTGTGTAACCTCCACTGGTGATGTAATATGAGTAAATGGAGTCTCAGTTATAGCATAGCAATAAAGAAAGTCAGAGTAGGTGAGGGAGCCATCTTGTGCCCGGGTCCCTCAGAGACCAGTCTGCACAGTTGAGAGTGCGGACTGCAGAAGCTACATAGATTCTGGGACAGACCCCCGTTTCAGGCTCCAGACATCCTGGCACCTTCCCCACCAGAGGAGAGGTGTCTGCCTGATAGGGCTCTGACTGTTAGAGCAGGTGAGGGAGCCATCTTGTGACCTGGGTCCCTTGGAGAGCATCCTGTGCAGGTCAGCTCGCAGACTGCAGAGGCAACACATCTTCTGGGAAAGGCCCTGTTTCGGGCCTTCATCTTCAGCCAGGAGGCAGGTCTGAATGCCAGACCTCTGTGTACCTTCCCTGGAAGAGGAGAGCTTGCCTGCAGAGAATACTCTGACCACTGAGACTCAGGAGAGAGCTGGACTCACAGGACTGCTTACAGAGGCTAAGAGAATCACAGGAGGAACAAGCTCCAACCATAGACAACTATGACAACTAACATCAGAGATTAGCAGCTGGCAGAAGGCAAAGGTAAGAATCTTACTAACAGAAACCAAGACCACTCACCATCATCAGAACCCAGCACTCCCACCTCAGCCAGTCCTGGATACCCCAACACATCCAAAAAGCAAGACTCAGATATAAAATCATATCTCATAATTCTGATAGGGGACTTTAAGAAGGGCATTAATAACTCACATAAAGAAATAGAGGAGAACATTGCTAAAGAGGTAGAAGTCCTTTAAAGAATTACAGGAAAACACAACCAAAGAGGTGATGGAATTGAACAAAACCATCCAAGATCTAAAAAGGGAAGTAGAAACAATAAAGAAAACCCAAAGTGAGACAACGCTGGATATAGAAACCCTAGAAAAGAAATCAGGAACCATAGATGCGAGCATCAGCAACAGAATACAAGAGATAAAAGAGAGAATCTAAGGTGCAGAAGATTCCATAGAGAACATCTGCACAACAATCAAAGAAAATACAAAATGCAAAAAGATCTTAACTCAAAAAATCCAGGAAATCCAGGACACAATGAGAAGACCAAACCTACGAATAATAGAAGTAGATGAGAATGAAGATTTTCAACTTATAGGGCCAGAAATTATCTTCAAGAAAATTATAGAAGAAAACTTCCCAAACCTAAAGAAAGAGATGCCCATGAACATACAAGAAGCCTACAGAACTCCAAATAGATTGGACCAGAAAAGAAATTCCTCCTGACACGTAATAATCAGAACAACAAATGCACTAAATAAAGATAGAATACTAAAAGCAGTAAGGGAAAAAGGTCAAGTAACATATAAAGGCAGGCCTATTAGAATTACACTAGACTTCTCACCAGAGACTATGAAAGCCAGAAGATCCTGGACAGATGTTATGCAGACCCTAAAAGAACACAAATGCTATCCCAGGCTACTATACCCAGCAAAACTCTCAATTAACATAGATGGAGAAATCAAAATATTCCATGATAAAACCAAATTCACACAATATCTTTCCACGAATCCAGCCCTTCAAAGGATAATAAATGAAAAATGTCAACACAAGGACAGACACTACACCCTAGAAAAAGCAAGAAAGTAATCCTTCAACAAAGCTTAAAAAAAGACAGCCACAAGAACAGAATCCCAACTTTAACAACAAAAATAACAGGAAGCAACATTTACTTTTCTTTAATTTCTCTTAATATCAATGGACTCAACTCCCCAATAAAAAGACATAGATTAATAGACTGGCTACACAAACAGAACCAACATTTTGTTGCTTACAGGAAACCCACCTCTAGATGGTCCATCCTTTTGTCTCAGCTCCAAACTTTGTCTCTGTAACTCCTTCCATGGGTGTTTTGTTCCCAGTTCTAAGAAGGGGCAAAGTGTCCACACTTTGGTCTTCGTTCTTCTTGAGTTTCATGCGTTTCGCAAATTGTATCTTATATCTTGGGTATTCTAAGTTTCTGGGCTAATATCCACTTAGCAGTGAGAACATATCATTTGAGTTCTTTTGTGATTGGGTTACCTCACTCAGGATGATGCCCTCCAGGTCCAACCATTTGCCTAGGAATTTCATAAATTCATTCTTTTTAATAGCTGAGTAGTACTCCATTGTGTAAATGTACCACATTTTTTTTATCCATTCCTCTGTTGAGGGACATCTGGATTCTTTCCAGCTTCTGGCTATTATAAATAAGGCTGCTATGAACATAGTGGAACATGTGTCTTTCTTACCAGTTGGAACATCTTCTGCATATATGCCCAGGAGAGGTATTTGAGACTGCCATATCCAAAGATCCATCCCATAATCAACCTCCAAACGCTGACACCATTGCATACACTAGCAAGATTTTGCTGAAAGGACCCAGATAGAGCTGTTTCTTGTGAGACTATGCCGGGGCCTAGCAAACACAGAAGTGGATGCTCACAGTCAGCTATTGGATGGATCACAGGGCCTCCAATGGAGGAGCTAGAGAAAGTACCCAAGGAGCTAAAGGGAACTGCAACCCTATAGGTGGAACAACAATATGAACTAACCAGTACCCCGGAGCTCTTGTATCTAGCTGCATATGTATCAAAAGATGACCTAGTCGGCCATCACTAGAAAGAGAGGCCCATTGGTCATGCAAACTTTATATGCCCCAGTACAGGGGAACGCCAGGGCCAAAAAGTGGGAGTAGGTGGGTAGGGGAAGGGGGGAGGGTATTGGGGACTTTTGGGATAGCATTGGAAATGTAAATGAGTAAAATACCTAATAAAAAATATTTAAAAAGAAGAAAAAACCCACCTCAAGGAAAAGGACAGATACTACCTCAGAGTTAAAGGCTGGAAAAATTTTTCCAAGCAAGGGGTCCAAAGAAACAAGCTGGAGTAGCCATTCTAAAATCGAATAAAATTGACTTCCAACCCAAAGTTATCAAAAAAGACAAGGAGAGGCACTTCATATTCATCAAAGGTAAAATCTACCAAGATGAACTCTCAATTCTGAATATCTATGCTCCAAATACAAGGGCAACCACATTCATTAAAGAAACTTTAGTAAAGCGCAAAGCACACATTGCACCTCACACAATAATAGTGGAAGACATCAACACCCCACTCTCACCAATGGACAAATCCTGGAAACAGAAACTAAACATGGACACTAACAGAAGTTATGAAACAAATGGATTTAATAGATATCTACAGAACATTTTATCCTAAAACAAAAGCATATACCTTCTTCTCAGCACCACATGGTATCTCCTCCAAATTTGACCATAATTGGTTATAAAACAGACCTCCACAGATACAAAAATATTGAAATTATCCCATGCATCCTATCTGATCACCACGGACTAAGGCTGATCTTCAATAACAGCATACATAATAGAAAGCCAACATTCACGGGGAAACTGAACAACACTCTACTCCATGATTCCTTGGTCAAGGATGTAATAAAGAAAGAAATTAAAGACTTTTTAGAGTTTAATGAAAATGAAGCCACAACATACCCAAACTTATGGGACACAATGAAGGCAGTCCTAAGAGGAAGGCACTCATAGCCCTGAGTGCCTCCAAAAAGGAACTAGAGAGAGCATACACTAGCAGCCTGACAGCACACCTAGAAGCTCTAGAACTAAAGGAAGCAAATTCACCCAAGAGGAGTACACAGCAGGAAATAATCAAACTCAGGGCTAAAATCAACCAAGTGGAAACAAAAAGAACTATTCAAAGAATCAACCAAACCAGGAGCTGGTTTGTTGAGAAAATCAACAAGATAGATAAACCCTTAGCCAGACTAACTAGAGGGCACAAGGAGAGTATCCTAATTTAAAAATCAGAACTGAAGAGGAAGACATAACAACAGAACCTGAGGAAATCCAAAACATCAGCAGATCCTACTACAAAAGGCTATGCTCAAAAAAACTAGAAAACCTGGATGAAATGGACAAATTCCTAGGCAGGTACCAGGTATCAAAGCTAAATCATGTTCAGATTAGCAATCTAAACAATCCCATTTCCCCTAAGGAAATGGAAGCAGAAGCAGTCATCAATAGTCTCCCAACCAAAAAAAAAAAAAAAAAAAAAAAGCCAAGGCACAGGGTTTAGTGCAGAGTTCTATCAGATCTTCAAAGAAGACCTAAGTCCAATTCTCCTCAAACTACTCCACAAAATAGAAACAGAAGGTACTCTACCCAATTCATTGTATGAAACCACAATTACTATGATACCTAAACCACGCAAAGATTCAACAAAGAAAGAGAACTTCAGACCAATTTCACCTTATAAGTATACATGCAAAAATACTCAAAAGAATCCTCGAAAATCAAATCCAAGAGTACACCAAAACGATCATCTAGCATGATCAAGTAGGCTTCATCCCAGGGATGCAGGGATGGTTTAATATCCATCAACGTAATCCACTATAGAAACAAACTCAAAGACAAAAACCACATGATCATCTCATTAGATGCTGAGAAAGCCTTTGACAAAATCCAACACCCCTTCATGATAAAAGTCTTGGAAAGAGCAGGAATTCAAGGCCCATACCTTAACATAATAAAAGCAATCTACAGCAAACCAGTAGCCAACATCAAATTAAATGGAGAGAAACTCATAGCAATTCCATTAAAATCAGGTACTAGAGAAGGCTGCCCACTTTCTCCTTACCTATTCAATATATTACTTGAAGTCCTAGCCAGAGCAATTCGACAACAAAAGGAGATCAAGGGGATACAAATTGGAAAGGAAGAAGTCAAAATATCACTATTTACAGATGATATGGTAGTATATATAAGTGACCCTAAAAATTCCACCAGAGAATTCCTAAACCCAATAAACAGCTTCAGTGAAGTAGCTGGATATAAGATTAACTCAAACAAATAATGGCCTTTAGCTACACAAAGGATAAAGAGGCTGAGAAAGAAATTAGGGAAACAACACCCTTCACAATAGTCACAAATAATATGAAATACCTTTGTGTGACTCTAACTAAGGAAGTGAAAGATCTGTATGATAAGAACTTTATGTCTCTGAAGAAAGAAATTGAAGAAGATCTCAGAAGATGGAAAGATCTCCCATGCCCATGGATTGGCACGATTAATATAGTCAAAATGGCTCTACTGCCAAAGCAATCTACAGATTCAATGTGATTCCCATCAAAATTCCAACTCAATTGTTCACTGAGTTAGAAAGGGCAATTTGCAAATTCATCTAGAATAATAAAAAACCTGGGATAGCAAAAACTATTCTCAACAATAAAAGAACCTCTGGTGGAATCACCATGCCTGACCTAAAGCTGTACTACAGAGCAATTGTGATAAAAAAAACTGCGTGGTACTGGTACAGTGACAGACAGGTAGATCAATGGAATAGAATTGAAGACCCAGAAATGAATCCACTCACCTATGGTCACTTGATCTTTGACAAGGGAGCTAAAACCATCCAGGGGGGTGGGGGGGGACAGCATTTTCAACAAATGGTGCTGGCACAACTGGTGGTTATCATGTACAAGAATGCAAATTGATCCATTCTTATCTCTTTGTACAAAGCTCAAGTCTAAGTGGATCGAGGAACTCCACATAAAACCAGAGACACTGGAACTTATAGAGGAGAAAGTGGGGAAAAGCCTCAAAGATATGGGCACAGGGGGAAAATTCCTAAACAGAACAGCAATGGCTTTTGCTGAAAGATCAAGAATTGACAAATCGTACCTCATAAAATTGCAAAGCTTCTGTAAGGCAAAAGACACTGTCAATAAGACAGAAAGGCCACCAACATATTGCAAAAGGATTTTTACCAATCCTAAATCTGACAGGTGACTAATATCCAATATATACAAAGAGCTAAGGAAGGTAGACTCCAGAAAATCAAATAACCCATTAAAAATGGGATAGAGAGCTAAACAAAGAATTCTCAACTGAGGAATACCGAATGGCTGAGAAGCACCTGAAAAAATGTTCAACATCCTTAATCATCAGGGAAATGCAAATCAAAACAACCTTGAGATTCCACCTCACACCAGTCAGAATGACTAAGATCAAAAATTCAGGTGAAAGCAGATGCTGGCGAAGATGTGGAGAAAGAGGAACACTCCTCCATTGCTGGTGGGATTGCAAGCTTGTACAACCACTCTGGAAGTCAGTCTGGCGGTTCCTCAGAAAATTGGACATAATACTATCGGAAGATCCAGCAATACCCCTCCTGGGCATATACCCAGAAGATGTTCCAACTGGTAATAAGGACACATGCTCCACTATGTTCATAGCAGCCTTATTTATAATAACCAGAAGCTGGGAAGAACCCAGATGTCCCTCAGCAGAGGAATGGATACAGAAAATGTGGTACATTTACACAATGGAGTACTACTAAGCTATTAAAAACAATGAATTTATGAAATTCTTGGGCAAATGGATGTTTGGAGGATATCATCCTGAGTGAGGTAACCCAATCACAAAAGAAGTCACTTGGTATGCACTCACTGATAACTGGGATATTAACCCAGAAGCCTAGAATACCCAAGATACAATTTGCAAAAAACAAGAAAAAAAAGAAGGAAGACCAACGTGTGGATACTTCATTCCTCTTTAGAATAGGGAACAAAATACCCATGAAAAAAGTTACAGAGACAAAGTTTGGAGCTAAGACGAAAGGATGGACTATCCAGAGACTACCCCACCTGGGGATCCATCCCATAATCAGCCACCAAACCCAGACACTATTGCATATGCCAGCAAGATTTTGCTGAAGGGACCCTGATACAGCTGGCTAATATGAGGCTATGCTAGTACCTGGCAAATACAGAAGTGGATGCTCACAGTCATCTATACAATGGAACACAGGGCCACCAATGGAGGAGCTAAAGAAAGTACCTAAGGAGCTGAAGGGGTCTGCAACCCTATAGGTAGAAAAACAATATGAACTAACCAATACCCCCAGAGCTCGTGTCTCTAGCTGCATATGTAGCAGAAGATGGCCTAGTCAGCTATCAATGGGAAGAGAGGCCCCTAGGTCTTGCAAACTTTATATGCCCCAGTACAGGGGAACACCAGGGCCAAGAAGTGGGAGTGGATGGGTAGGACAGCAGGAAGGGGGGTGGGGTATAGGGAACTTTTGGGATAGCATTTGAAATATAAATAAAGAAAATATCTAATAAAATAAAATTTAAAAAAAAAGAAAGTCATGTGGGAGTTGGTTGGGTACCTGTGAAAGGCCTAGAAGGGAGGCTGAGACAGGTCAGCATAAGACATGGCTATTGAGTTAAGCAAAAGAAGAGATGGCTTGAGAGAGGGATATTGTGGGAAACTTTTGAACAAGGGAGAAGAAGGAATAGATAAGATACAGCTGGGAAGCAGGTTGTCCAGAGTGAGGTTGATTCACAGCTGTAAAGAACAAACACAGTGGGTACAGTCACATAAATGAAGAACAATGCTTAGACCCACTGGAGAAAGAAGGACCAAGGACTCACCTGCTAGCATCACACCCAGAACTGCAAAATTAATAAAGTTTAGCATCTGTACCCAGTGTTCTCAGACACCAGAGCACTGGGATCAGTGTGGGAAAAAAACCCACATATGTGGAGCTTTAGTGGTCAATGTGGAGCAGGAGCTGCACTCTTTCCTCTCTTCTCCTATGTTGGTATCTGTCTTGTACTCTAACAGATGCCAGAGGATTGAAAAGATCTAAGCTATTAGCCTGGTTTCCCACTGAAATGGTGCTCAGCCCACTTTCCTCTGCTCTTCTTGCCTACAGAGTGTCTGGGAAAACACACCTCATTTTGCATATGTGCTGCAAAGTCACCAAAAACAAAACAACAAAACAACAACAACAAAAAATCAATGTCCCACTTTGATGCTCTCCAAATGCATTTTGGTCTCAACCTGTACTTACACATGAGCAGCAGTGCTAGGCACAGCTGGGTAGACCCTCCAGTTGCCATCACCCCTGCACCTTCATGAAGGTGCTAACTTCACCAGAGAGCTATGGCTTTGAAAATAGGCTTTAGAAGGGTGAACAAAATACACACAGCAGGAAATTTGGAGACAAAGTGTGGAGCAGAGACTGAAGAAAAGGACATCCAGAGACTGCCCCATCTGAGGATCCATTCCATATACAGTCACCAAACCCGGACATTATTGTGGAAGCTGGGAAATGCTTGCTGATAGGAGCCTGAAATGGCTTTCTCTTGAGAGGTTCTGCCAGAGCCTGACAAATATAGAGGAGGAATCTGGCAGCCAACCATCGGACTGAGCTCAGAGGTCCCTGATGGAGGAGTTTGAGAAGGGACTGAAGGAGTTGAGGGGGTTTGTAGCCCCATGAAGGGAGCAACAGTGTCAACAGGCCAGATCCCCCGATCACAGTGGGAGGAGAGGCCCTCAGGCCTGAGGTTGTTCAGTGTCCCAGTGTAGGGGAATGCCAGGGCAGGAGGATGGGAGTGAGTGGGTGGCAGAGCACCCTCATAGAGGCAGGGTGGGGGGAGATAAGATAGGGGTTTCCAACCTGGAAAGGGGAAAACATTTGAAATGTAAATAAAGAAAATACCCAAGAAAAGAACAATAATAAGCCAAGAAAGAGAGAGAGAGAGAGAGAGAGAGAGAGAGAGAGAGAGAGAGAGAGAGAGAGAAAGGAAAGAAGGAAAGAAAATAGGCTTGAAACCACAAAAGAGAAGGAAATGTCTTCTGCATCGTATCTGGTTAATTTATCAGCTATGCCTGGCCTTGGCTTTCTCCAGAGATAATAATAGGGTTGTGTCAAGTTGGACAATTTTACAGTCACCCATTTTCTCCCATTGTACCTTCAGCTAACACCTAGAATCTGGTGGGCAAGAACTGTGGATCAACCAGAGCCACAGAGACTCCTTAAGATACCATTCAGTGCACAAGTATTTGATTTGAGACTTAGAAACACAGGATATAAAGGACAGTAGAAAGAAACACATACTTACTGAAACCCTTGATAAGTGCCAGGTACCATGATAAATATAACTGACACTGTACACACAAGAAAATCTTATGAATTAGATATTACTGTCTAATTTAATTGAATTTTATTACAATCTATATTTCATTGATAGAAAAATAGATCTTGGGAAGGTAATCTGTATTATAGCTCCACCTATTAAATGGCTAATTTGAGCTTTAAACATTTAAAAATGTAACCCTGAAGTCAAGCTCTTGGTCACTACGATGCTCTGTTTAAGAACATCCCATATCATGGAGAACAATCGGTGACAGCTTTGAGGTTCCTCTCAGTCACCAGCCCACTCCTACTTAGTCTGTCAGTCTCCCCGTGATTCACTGTGATCCAGGATTTGATTGGTCCTTGGCAGATAATTTCAGAGGCTCTTCCTCCACTGGGTTCTGATATATATAGCTCATGACACAGGAAGGTAGATGTAAACCTTCATTAATTGAACCAGGATATCTTCATTTTTAATGCTTCCCACCTTTGGTCAACACTCCATTTTTATAATCATCAAACATGAACATTTCTCCTTTAAAGGCACACCAGTCCTCTTTTTGATCACAGCTGCTCTGACTAATTCACTGAGTATTTTATTTTCATTATAGGGTTTAATAAGAAAACTAATATTTAGAATTCACTGCACGGCATCTAGCATGGGAAAGATATTTAATACATTCTTCCTTTTATTAGTTTTATTTGTTAGATAATTTTAATATAAATACTAATATGAGCTGGGTTGCAGCCTGTGTAAGATCAATGGCTGGTGTCTCGTGGCACTTTGAGTAATCTCAGTCCTCTCCAAAGTCCTAGGAAAGAGCAGGATCAGGAAGGAAATTTGGTGGGGAGAGGAAGCAAGAAGGAATGGAGAAGTGTCTTGGTTTGTGCTGCTGGTTAATGTTTGAATTCCTTGATCCTGGAAAAGACAGAAATAGATTATACCTTGTACATTGTTGAGAGTTTATTGAGGGATTAGGGTGTTCTTCTTTCCTGGGAAAGAGGTCCTACAATAAAATTGCCTGAAACGCTGTCACATTGCTGTGGCTGGAACAGCTTCTACACAGGCTTTTCTGAAGTCTCCACATTGTCCAAACAGCTCCTCCTTATGTGGGATCAAGAGTGCACTCCCTGAGAGGTCCGTGCCTGCTCTGAAGAAGATAGGTTTGTTAGAAGGATCGTTTTTATTTGTTTCACCATCTAAGGTTTACACTTGAGTGCTCAACACTGAGATGAAGACGGTTATGTTAGAAGCAGCAACAGGAAAAAAAAAAACAGTTAACGGTTTCAACCAAAGTTCACCAAAGCTTAAATACAAGCTATATTGCTGTCAATCCTTGAATAAATAAGTAAATAAATAATAGTAAACAAGCTGCATCATGACCACCAGAAAGAATAAACCATACTCTAATTACTAAAGAATGTTGCTAAGCAAAGAAGAATTCAGAAGACATAGATGAGCACCAAAAGAATAAGAGTTTCAATTACCCATCTTGATACAGTTCACATACAATACATTCTTAACCTTATATATGTATATATATATATATGTACATATATATGTATATATATATACATATATATATACATATATATAAACACTCTCCATGTTTGATATCCATTCTTGTTTCTTGGACTCAAGTTTGCCTACAACAAAAACATGTGCTTTGAGGCACAGGAACTTTTTGAAAGTCATGAAAATTTATTTTAAACTAATTTGTGTTTTCCCTGTGTTGTTGATGATGATGATGACGATGATGAAGCTGATTATTGTGAGCATACATTTGAAAATACTATTCTGAGAAGGAATCAATAGGCTCTGGGTACCAAAAAAGAGAGAAAGAAAGAAACAAAGAAAGAAAGAGAGGAGGGAGGGAGGGAGGGAGGGAGGGAGGGAGGGAGGAAGGAAGGAAGGAAGGAAGGAAGGAAGGAAGGAAGGAAGGAAGGAAGGAAGGAAGGAAGGAAGGAAGGAAGCTTTCTTTCTTTGCCTTGCAAGTTTTTTGTTACATGCATGCATGCATGCACACACAAGACTATGTATATAATAACATCACCCTGCCCAGTTCCCAGGAGACTTAATCTGTATTTCACTTTGTAGCATGTAGGTATAAAATTCTAATAACCATGAATAAAGGTTGAGATTGTCGTTCTATGAGGTGTCCTTGAAGCTGGATTCAAAGTGAGAAACTTTTAACAGAAACATTATTTTCCTGTAATGTCTGAAAGAGAAGCAGCAGAACTTAGCCTATTCACTTCCTGCTCCTTCCAAAATCAGAAACCAGAACAGCCAATATGCTGGCTTATTCTATATGTTCTATAAAACCAATGTCCATATAATATTGAACATAAAACATTGAAAAGCCAGTATACCTGTGTCCTCGTGGCTTATGTGTCTCATAAATCTCTCTCTCTCTCTCTCTCTCTCTCTCTCTCTCTCTCTCTCTCTCTCTCTCTCTCTCTCTCTCTCTCTCTCTCTCTCTCTCTCGGAAAATATATGCAATACATCTTACCAGTGTTTCCCTCCTATCAATTCTATGTGATTGGTAATAAAGAAATTACATCATAGAGAAGCAAGGTAGTGTTTGAAACATGTTCAGTGGCCAATTAAAAGACTTAAGATTTTAACTAAGGCCATTTGGTGGAGAGTGCATATGGGTAACTAGATAGACACAGTGGAGGGTCTATTCAGTCAGCACATTGGGATCACATACCTGTGGATGGGTTCATAAGACTTGCTCGGGAACTCCGAAGACTCACCAGAGTTCCTCATCTACAGACAGGAACACATGGATCTAGTTCATCCATCTCTTGTTGTGCCCATTACTTTCCTCATTCCAAGGGATGATTTCTCATTTAACAGCTGAATAATTGGTTTTCACTAGTAGCATTTTAATTGAGTTCATTTGGTAAAAGGTGTGTGTGTGTGTGTGTGTGTGTCTGTGTGTGTCTGTGTGTGTCTGTGTGTGTGTGTCTGTGTGTGTGTCTGTCTGTGTGTGTCTGTGTCTGTGTGTCTATGTGTGTGTGTGTCTGTGTGTGTGTCTGTGTGTGTCTGTGTCTGTGTGTGTGTGTCTGTGTGTGTGTGTGTGTGTGTGTGTGTGTGTGTGTGTGTGTGTGTCTGTGTGGTATATGCATGTGTCTGAGTACCTTTGAAAGCAAGAAAAATCATAATACTCCCTAAAACAGGAGTTCCAGGGTGTTACGACTGCCTAATGTGGGTGCTGAAAACCGAACTCCAACCCTCTACAAGAGCAGCCAGTGCTCTTAACCACTGAGCCATCTTTCCTGCCCCCTTGCTTCCAGTTTTAAAGACTGGATTTCCTCTAACTAGAAAGAGAAAAACAGATAGACTTTTTCACAGAAAGAAATATTTGAATGAAGACTAGCTGTAAAACACATATCTAATACCTAATGTTTTAAAAAACAAAATAATACTATCACTCAAACATAAAGGTAATCATAATTGGAGATTAAAACTTGGTAGAATTCAAGCTGATATACTATATAGGCAAGTGCTCTACCAGATCTGCCAACTGGATGTTAAAGCATCAGATAGTATTACTATTTTCTGAATGCAGATGAAAACTATATACTGGGGAAGCTTTCCTAATTAGTGTTACAATTCTTGGGTACAGCCTAATTTATAAAACATACAGGAAAATAAAAACATTCATAGGTGCCCTAATTTTTCTCAGGACTGGACCAACAACTGAGCAAATGTACTTTACTTCACACTCCATTATGGCACAGAAGTAGGCATCTTTCGGATATGGAATAGGACACTCACTTTGTAGATGAGGCATCTTGTGGCATCGGATAGCTGAGGGAGGAGTCTGAAACACGAGAAGTTCTAACGCAAACTGACTGTAAGCTTTGCCTATGAACATCATTTCTAGCCAAGGGATTCAGACTTGCCTTCCTGTCTTCCTACAGATGCAGGTGCAGGGTCAGGAGGCACAGAGCACTCGGAGCCAAGAGAACTGTATTCTAAGCCTGCAGGGGAAGATGCAGACGGAATGTGGTGGTGAAAAAAGGTTATTAAAACACCAAGATCTTTAGGCTTTTTGAAGATCATCTGTACATATTTACAAAAGAATTAGAAGTCTAGGATGTGAACAGACTCTCAAGCTTGAGTCTCAAATCAGACCCCTCATTCACTGGGTGGCTTCCTCAAGGCACCAAATTGCCTGATGCTTCTGATACCTCGCTTGTCAGATACAAGAAGGGATGGTGCCTGCCTTGAGGGCATGTGTGAGTGTTAAATGAACTAATATACTGAGGTGCTTAGCATGGAGCATGGCAGATACTGCATCTATTAATAGAAGCTATTACTGGTACGGTGAGTGTTTTGTATGGAGGTTTTGCTCTTAGGAAAGAGAGAATTGGGTGAAAGTTTTCCCAGAAACAAAATTTGAATGGAGAATTGATGCCAAATGTATTTCTAGCACCTAATATTTTCTTGACATAACACAGCACTCTGAGCTGATGGGGACGATCATTAGACTCCAGTAGCACTTAGGAGCACTGTCCTCACCAGAGAGAAGCAGCTCCCACATCACTCTCAGGCCTGCAGGGATAGGGTAGGAGCCAGAGGTCAGTTACAGATGTGGCTCCAGACAGAAATCAGCCCACTGGCCAAATGTAATATGGACTGGGGTTGTTTTATGCTTCCTTACAGAACCGAAACGTGAAAACAGCTTACTCTTAAAGGAATCCCTTTAGTCTGTCAGAAAATAACACCAGAAGTCTTGGCCCAGCACAGAGCATTTGCATTTTAATAGGTGAATCATGAATTCTAATCTTTCAGGACTGTGGTTACACTGTACTGTGACCAGTGTATTTCTAATGGATAAAGGAAGTTACTACGGGGAGTTGGAAAAAAGGGGAGATAGCCATAGCCATACATGAAGGGCCAGGCCTAAAATCTCAGCAGTCAGAACACTAAGGCAGGAGGGTCACCTGACAGATTTTGCGGCCAGCCTAGTATACATAATAAGACTCTGTCTCAAACAAACTAACAAACAAAACACACAAACAATGAAGCAGGCTGTGAAGCGACTCATCAGAAAGTGCTTGCTTGGCAAGCTTGAGGATGTGTGTCTGACCTCCAGCACCCATGTACAAACTGTGACCCAAAGCACCCTCCCTAACTCCAGTGCTGAGAGAGGGAAACACCAAGATCCCTGGGACTCGCTGCCCAGATGCATAAATGAATCAGTGGGTCAGTAAGAGATTCAGTCTCAAAAAAATAAAGGGAAATAAAGGGAAATGTGAAGGAAGACACTGAATATTAACCTCTGGCCTCCAGATGCACACACACATCTGCATCTACACATAAGCACAGATACATATAGAGACATAAAAAGAAGAGCAGCATAGCACTGACAACAAAACCCAAGAAAGAGTAAATGTGATGAACAGATATCTGCAGGAAGCCTTGAGGAGTGAGTGCATCTGAGAGAGAGAGAGAGAGAGAGAGAGAGAGAGAGAGAGAGAGAGAGAGAGAGAGAGAGAGCGAAAGCGAGAGAGAGAGAGAATGTGAATGATTGTGTGTGTATGTGTTTGTGAGTTTGTGTGTGAGTGGTATGTGTGTATGAGTTTGTGAGTTTGTGTATGAGTTTGTATGTGACTGTGTGTGTGACTGTGTATGTGTGAGTGTATATGTGTGTGAGTGTGTATGTGAGTGTGTGTGACTGTGTGTGTGACTGTGTGAGTGTGTGTGTATATGAGTGTGTGTGAGTATGTGTGAGTGAGTATGTGTGTGAGTGTGTGTGTGTGTGAGTATGAGTGTGTGTGAGTGAGTGTGTGTGAGCATGTGTGTGTGTGTGCGTTAGAGATTGTTTGTCTTAATAGCAAGTATAAGGAAGACATTTGTGAAAACAGAAGGCCACAGAGCATACTTTGACACTCAAGATACCAGGCAGCCTTACATGCTAATAACCTCCATTTCCAGACACCTTTTTAAAATGCCCAGTTACATTAATACAATTTTATAATTTATTTGTCTTGACTTTGACATATAAGTGCAGGAGCATTTTTTTAAATGCCTTCTCATGTATATCTGAATTTACAGGAAGTAAGCTGCCAAGAGAACTTGGGGGAGAGTGCTTGTTCCCTGCCCAGCACACTGTCCATCAATCTTCATGTTTCAGAGTCAGAGCGACAGCTACCATGGTCAGCTATAGCTCATGGTCCCTCTTTCTTATTATAAAGTTTTCCCATTTTATTACTTCCTCATATTAAAGTTCTGAGTTGTTCTGATTTTATATACTTTTTATTGAAAATAGATTCTTCTCTCATACAATACATCGAGACCACAGTTTCTTTCCCCTCCACTCCTCCCAGCTCCACCTTCCCTAGATGCACTCCCAGTCCATTTCCCTTCAGAAAGAAAGCAGGCCTCCAGAGACAACAAGACACAACAAAACAAGGTACATTGAGACAAGGCAAAAGTCCTTATAGTGAGGCTAGAAAGGCGCATATAAGCAGCACACAAAGAGAGATCCAACTTTAAGACCCTGAAATTTATTTAATTTAGGGGGTCTCCTCCTAAAAATTAACAGAAAGTAATGAATACAATATTAAGTATTTCAACGACTACTTATTTGGAACTATAAAATAAACCTTGTTGCTTTACCAACAAACTAGACAACACATGTATTAGGAGATCAAGAAAAAAAAAAGAGTCGCTAATATGCACTCTTCCATAGAATTTTTCTTTTTCTATAAGTTTTTGCTTCATATTATTTGATCTTCTCTTTATTGGGGAATAATTTTCTAATATCACTTTAGCAGGGAATCTACAAGTATAATTCATTCCTCTAGCATCATTGATCAGTGTTTATTTTCCATTATTGCAGCTGGAGTGAACGGCAGATGCAATTTCAACATGTGATATTATTGTTTGTAGAGCTGCGGGCTTATGCTCACACACGCAGGCGTTCTAATGTGTCTGGGTGCTTGAATCCCATCACAAAAGCTAAAATCATTGTGATGTATTTACAATTTTCTACTCTGTATGATTGAATAAGTTCTTTGTGGGGGGGGGTCATAGTTTCATTAGGCATGGAAACAACTCTAATCTTCTGTTAATGAAACTAGACATATCTGAAGCTTACATTTAAAAAAAAAAGATTAGCTTCTTAGACCAGATATTTCATTCTTGTCTTTCCATCTCTGCCCACAGATTGCAACTCCCTGTACTGGCAGATGCATTACTCTGCAGGATGTTGGTTGGCCTTCCATCTCTGAGCTGTGAAGGCAGGAGAGCCGGCTCTGGAGGAAGATCTCACAACCAACACTAGGAAGAACTAGAGTAGACTACTACACATGAAAGCTACTTAAATCATCTATTACACAAATGAAGATCTAAGTAGCTCCTCAGCCAGTGCCCTTCTTACATGAAGCTCAACACAACCTTCAGCTACTCTCGCATCAGCAAAAGGAGAGAAACTATGGTTAGGGAAGTCTGAATGGGAAAGACAGTGCTTTTGGACAATTATAGCCAGGATACCAAGAAGAGCTGTTGGAAAGGCTGGATCCACAGCCTGTGGTACTGAGGGGAGATTCTTTAATCAGCAGGGCCAAGTGGGACCTCAGAGACTTTTGGAAGAATGCTCTTGACGGGGATATTGAGTACCAGGCCCTTTCTTTTCCCTTCTATTTGCTTCCTAGCTATCATGAGGCCAGCGGCTTCCCCTGGTCCATGTGCCTGGACCGTGTGATCTGCCTTTTCACAGGCCCAAAGGCAACAGAGCCAACTGACTAAAATGTCATAAACTGTAAGTAAAGTAAAAGCTTCATATTTTTCAGTTATGGAACAGAAAGGTTACTAGCAAAAGGTCTTAATTCTGTAAATTATATAAACATATAAATATTATAAATAAATATATAATTATATATATTTATAAAATATAAATATAATTTATATCCATACTTTCTATCAATTATTTATATACACAATATATAAATTAATGTTTAGTTGATTTTAAATTAAATTTATAAAATATAAAGATGTAAAAATGTATTAACATTATTCAGAGTCTTTGTGAGGCTGAGTAAGTAAGCAGAAACCTGACTTTCATTAACCTTATCATAATTATCTACTAGTCGATGTATAATCTATATATATCATATCAGAGCAGCAGCAGGTGTTTTATGAATGGACAACAGCAAACAGGGCCTAATAGGGCTGGAAATCACTGGTCTAGGTCTTGAGGAAGGGAAACAAGTCCAGAAAGGAGAAACAGGATTGTGAACACAGTCTGCCTGACTTGTCCTCCAAGACTGTTAATCCTAACAGACAGTAGAGGTTCAAGAAGACAGTTAAGTAAGGATATGGTCCTGGATTAAAACTCAAGATCTGACAGGTGATTGGAATAATGTGATGGTAACTGTTAGAAAGAGGTGCATTGTCAGAATAGTCAGGAACATTCTCTGGCAAGAATTTCATCCAGTTTCTCATAAGGAAGAACTTGGATTGTTTTTTAAAAGATAACATATGCTCATTTTCCTAGGTGACAAAATATAAATAGTTCTACAATTATTATGGTTTGCTTACTTGATTAATTAATAGGTTACTATTTTACCTTTTATTTTTAATTGTAATTTCTATCTGGTGACACAAATTATCTTGATAAACCTATGATGGCGCTTTCAAATTGTTCAATAAATAGAAGAAAAAATAAGCCAACACAGAGCCCACCATTAAAAGGCTCCAAACACAGAGTGGTATTCTTTATCATAGCTAATAAAAGTCTTTATTATATTGCATATTATTATGCAAAAAATTAATGTAGAGAATCCTCTATTTACATGACCCAAAGGCCAACATTAGAAGAAATGTGCAATAGTAAAATTGAAATAAAATTATATTCTTAATTTCTGAATTGGGATTATACCAAATCACTAGTTAAGTAATGTCATAAAAGCAATGTGTAAGAGAACTACATGTAATTATAAAGGTCTGTCTCATTAAAGTTGGAACTTAGATATAGCTTGTTGGTTAGATACATAGTTTAAAATCCCTGAAAGAAAAAACTAAGCTGTGAAGTTCAGGGATAGCATTCTGGACATTGTGTTTTCTAAACAAGCAGTGCCTGAGTTTGAGCTGTAATGACTAAGGAAATGAAGGAAGGAAACACAGGCTCCGATTTGACACTGATTGACAAGAAAGACCACTGAGATCCAGGAATTAAGAGAACAGTAAGGTGGAAGCTTGATGGGCAAAGAGGCAAAAGCATAAAATGAGATGGAACTGAGAATGGGGACAGATTGTATCTGAAGAACATGACAAAGAGCCATGTTTTCTTTGAATGGTTATGAAAAGCTGTTTGACTGTGAAAATCAAGGGGACATGCACACATGTAGATAGGCATGTGTGCACATGTATAACTTATATATTCCCTTGACTAAACATTTGGAGGGTTTTCAGATAGATAAGTACATGTGTATGTACATGTGCACATATGTATATGGAAAGATATCAAAGTAGATACGCATTCAGGTATACCTGTAGTCATGTGAGGTGTAGACTTTTAGTGGATTTTAGGAGTCTGTTAAATTATGACTTCTTTGAAATAGAATGTGATGATAAGTTCTCCTAGAGCGATGCTAGTGGAAGGTTGATGGGTTCATGCCAAGCATTACGGTTAGCATGAAGAGGATTGAAGAGGATTTATGGGCAGATTGGCAGATGGAGAAAGTGTAAGCATAGTTCTTCATTTTCTAGCTCTAATATCTATGCTAATGGTGACACTGTTTATTAGTGGAGGCTGGGGAGGGACTACAGATCAGGAAAGTACCAGTTTAAGGAGAAAAATTAAGTGTTCCAATTTAAAGAATTTGTGCTGTGGCATCCTTTTTATATGATGCTAATGCTAAATAGACAGTTAATGAAGTTTAAATTTTAATTGTTTTTACTAGAAATGTAAGGTTTTAAATCACTGGCTAATATTTGATGTGACTGAATAAAATGAAATCACTTATTGGGAGGGAAATAAGGGGGAGAGAGGGAGATGGAGGGGAAGGGGAAGAGAGAAGGGAGGGATGGGTGGAGGGAAGGAGGGAGGAAGGGAGGGGACGAAGGAGGGAGAGAATTTAAAAAGTAAGCAAATTCCAGGATAAAGCAGTAAGGAAGGCCAACATCTCAAGAATGGAGGAGGGGACAGGTCCAGAAAAGATACTAGATACTACAGTTTATAAGATAAGAGGGTCCTCAGCAGAGCTGGGAAGAGAGCACACTTCTAGAGAAATGGTTATTCCTGAATCGTGCTGAGAGATGAAGTAAGATGAGAAGATAAAACGACACTGTGCCTGACACTGTGGAAGTCTCTAGGAACTAATGATGGTGATCTCTGTGGAAGGGTGTGTGTGGAAGCCAAGCTGAAGTGAGCCACTGAGAACAGGAAGGGAGAAAGAAGGAAGTCTTGACAGATAATGTCAGAGAAGCTTTTCAGTAGCCTGGAGGGGCTGGAGGATGCAGGGGTCAAGATGAGCTCTCACTTGAGGGAATTTAGATAGTATTTGCTAGCTTTTGATGATGATCTAATGAGAAAAGACAGAGTAGAAGATTAGACACTTTGGTCTTTCCACAAACAAGGGAAGCTGTTTTCACCCATGAATATTTCTTGAAAAGAACACAGGTATTTCTGCCATAATATACTGAGAAGTTTAAGTTTTGAATCTTTGTTATTTGCAAAAAAGAAAGTGCTAAAAGGTTAATTCCTTATAAGAAACCCTCAAATCATACAAACTCCATTGCCAAAGCACAAACATTTGAAGTCCAACAAGTAATTGAAAATATAAGTTAAGTTTCAAGTAAATAAAATCAACAGTGAATATAGATAAGACACGATCATTCCCAGTGGTTGCTAGAAGGAAGTTAAGAGAGAAAATATGCAAAATGCCAGAGGAAAAAACTGTGCTGAACATTTCCAATCAGATTCATGGCAAAACTTGACCAAAAAGAAACCTTGGAGAGGGGAGGCATTGTGCACGGGCTCTGTACTTAGTGTACTCCACAAGGTTTGTTTCCAGCAACTCTTCTACATAATACAACGCATTAGCATGCTATGAAAAACTGTGTGAGCTGCCTTCTACACTATATTATCCTTTGACTTGCTAATAAAATAAGAACTTATTTGAGTTTCATAAAGATACATTAGAGAAAAAAATAGTATAAAGTTGAATTTTTGTGGTTTTTGTTTAGTTTGTTTTTTACTTATTAAACAGCTGCTATGTGCATAGAAACATACTGAGCATGATGTAGAGTAAGAAAAATAATGCTTTTTATTCCTCCTAAATGTATTGCCTTGAGAAAAAACCTTGAGTTTTACGGGAAAAAATAATATGGGGAAATTGAAACATGATTCAGTAAAAAATAATAAATATCGAACAATTACAATGATTCATAGCATTTGGTGAGTATTTAGTGAGTATCAGACATTGCACTTTAACCGCTTACTCACAGGGAGCCTATGGAGTGAGTTCTGCTTGTACTCTGGTTCTCATGGGAAGCAGAAGTCAAGGTGATTTGCGGACTCAATATGTGAAGCTTAGAGATCTAAGTCTGAATGGCCAGGATCTTAAACACGGGAAAGAAAAACATTTGACATATTATTACAACATGATTACTATACAAGTTGAAGTGATTAAACCCTTCTTTCCAACTTCAAGAAGTTGAGATCTCACACTTAAATTTTGCCTTAACTATAAAGCATTATATTACCAGAGCATTCAGTTTTGCTTGAGGAAATAGTGGGGAAGGAATGATAGGTCCCCATAAGGGTGCAAGGAGTTAGCCTATGCAGTCATTACTTCGTGTGGCATTTATTTAGTTGCCCAATAAACTAAGCATATATAATAGAAAGTGATGAAGGCTTAAGACTCAGATCTATTTACTCCAGGAGACATGGGATTTGGTGAATGGGTCCTGTAATAATGAAAGGCTGTAGAGTTGGCTTCGTGCAGTCAGAGATGGGTGAAATGATGGAGACCTTACAATGGAAAAACCCAAAGAACAACACTTAAACAATAAGTAAATAAGAAAAGTAATTCAGTAACGTCAAACTAACAGTGACACCTAATACAAAGGAAACCCCACTGCACCTTCACCTTCCTTTACAATGTGGGGTTCGTACGCAGAAGAGCAGTTATGACAAAACAAAGAACAGGCAGCTGTTCACTATGGATAATTACCTTAGTTTTCATTCTCTGTTTCTCCTCCCAGACAAGTGGATGATGTAAGGAGAAAAGAAGTATAGGTTCCCACCTCCCACACGCATCAGGACATTGGAACTATCAGCTTATTCTATGCAGGTGGCAAGTAGAGATGTATACTATACTGGACTGGGCACACAATTTTAAGTGAGATTTAGAGTTAAAATTGGAAACCAACAGATTGGGTTTATTTAGCTCAATGGACTCTTATTAGTTATGAGAAGCAATTAAAAGGCCTTGGGATTGGCCTATCATGTCATTGAGCAAGCCTACTGCCTTATAAGAATGGGACCACAGCACTAATTTTTTTGTGGGGTGTGGTTGGATGGATCACTTTTCTTTCTGTTTTAATTTATTTTATATCCCTACTATAGTTCCCCCTCCCTCCTCTCCTCTTATCTCTTTCCATCAACTCCCCTTTCCTCTGACCCAACCCCTTTTTCCTCCATTTCTCTTCAGAAAAGGGCAGGCCTTCAATGCATATCAACCAGCCATGACATATCACCTTACAATGAGTCTAGCACCTCTTCTTCTATTAATGTTAGACAAGGCAACACAGTATGGGAAAAGGGTCCCAAGAACAGGCAACAGAGTCAGCCCCAGCTCCCACTGTTAGGAGTCCCGCAAGAAGACCAAAATACATACTGTAACATATGTCAGGCCCATGAAGGCTCCCTGGTTGGTGGTTCAGAGCTAAGGATTTCATGTTTATATCTCACAAGTTGAGACTTTCCAAAGCAGTGTTTCTCTGAAATGGAAAGGCTGGACTTATGCTCTGAGGTCCTCCATGGGTCTAACATCTGAGTGTGTCCTAGCAGTGAGGAGTATACAACTTCAAGAGGACAGCAGCTAGTTATATGGACAATGTGGCCCTGTGGTGGTGCCCAAGAGCAGTGACTCGGGCTGCCTGATGGATGAATCCCTCATTCTCCTCTCTGACTTGCCGGGGTGACAGTTCAGCACATACAGAAACCTTGCCTTCTGTGCCTCTGTCTCAAAACTGGTGCACGTGAAAAGAAAAATCTGTGGGAGGCAGAGACAGATCTGAAAGCAGAAGCTGAAGAAAAAAAAAAGAGTTAAAAGCAAGAGAGGGGAATCGAACAGGATTGATGTGAGCATGAAGGACTTGTATGGAGGAGGAGTTAGTTCCTATTCAATGTTTACCGAAAGTCCTTGTACTAGTCAGGGTTCTCTAGAGTCACAGAACTTATGGATAGTCTCTAGATAGTAAAGGAATTTATTGATGACTTACAGTCGGCAGCCCAATTCCCAACAATTGTTTAGTCGCAGCTGTGAATGGAAGTCCAAGGATCTAGCAGTTACTCAGTCTCACATAGCAAGCAGGCGAAGGAGCAGGAGCAAGAGCTAGACTCCCTTCTTCCAATGTCCTTATATTGTCTCCAGCAGAAGGTGTAGCTCAGATTAAAGGTGTGTTCCACCACACCTTTAATCCCAGATGAAAGGTGTAGCCCAGATTAAAGGTGTGTTCCTTAAACTCGGAGATTCAATCTTCTGGAATCCATAGCCACTGTGGCTCAAGATCTTCAAACCAAGATCCAGATAAGGATCTCCAAGCCTCCAGATAAGGGTCACTGGTGAGCCTTCCAATTCCGGATTGTAGTTCATTCCAAATATTGTCAAGTTGACAACCAGGAATAGCCACTACAGTCCTAAAGTACTAAAATAAAATATAAAATAAAATAAAATAAAATGCCTGTAACATTATATAGAACATGATTTAGAGACAACCAATTCAAATAGCTTCAATTTAAACTGAGTAAATACCACAGAATGGTTTGGGGAAGTGTGTGTGTGTGTGTGTGTGTGTGTGTGTGTGTGTGTGTGTGTGTGTGTGTGTGTGTGATTAATCAGTGGCATATAAAGAACAAAAATATGCTTCTTTTCTTGTGTTAGTGGCAGTCATTTTTGCTCCTGCTTGAACCAGGTAAAGGGTATGGGAGTTATTGTTCATTTGCATGCTTGAGCATGATGTGGGAATAAAGAAAATGAAGAAAGGGGGGAGGGAATGAATGAGCAGAACATGCCAGATAGGACCAGCAAGAAAGCTACCCAGAGTGATGGATGAAGAATGAACAAAATCAACCCATACCCAACATTCCAGCGTAGATGAGGAGAGGGTACATGAGATCCCACTCCAGCAGAAGAGTGATTGACAATTGATGCCTGCTAGAGGAGGGAGACTTGGTCTTCTACAGACGTGTGGTTCTGGCAGGTTGTTCATATTCCCATGAATGACCTCACACTCATGCAGATGTGAGCAGCACTGATTAGACTCAGTGAGATTTTAAAAAGGTAGAACACATAACATGAATTTCAGAGGACAACTGGGAGGGATCCAAGAGGAGCTGGAGGGAGAATGGGAAGTAAATATGATTAAATGCATTGTGTTTATATATGAAAAAGATTAAATTTTTTAAATTATCTCTTTTAAAATATCTTAGTGTAGTCTCCACAGACAAGACCGTTGTGAATAGCCCCAGTGCCGTTTATATTTTGATGTTAATTCAACTTCTCTAAGAGGGGCGGTCTGAACAAGGAGTGAATCATGTACTCAGGACTTCATGTGACCCTTCTAATGAATAAAGAAACCAATCACTGGGTGAGTAGGTGGGACTTCCGGGTTGGAGGGAGGAAGAAAAGAGGAGGAGAGGACAATGGCCTCTTGCACGGGACAGCAGAAACAACAAGATATAGCTACAAGTGACACCTGGTTTAGATGGCGAATCCACCAGAATTCATCACTGGAGGAGTTATATTTATTATAGCTTAGAAAATTAGGATTCTAATTGTTGCGCCCAGAGACTGAGTTACCACTGATTCTGAACTAAGTTTGTGTGGTGTTTTCCTTCTCACAGTGGCTCAACTGGGTTCCATAGAGAAAAGTGCAATGGCAAAGCATGGATTTGCAAGAAGTGAACCCCAAAAGGCCGTGGGAATTTTGAAGTGTGGGGTTGGCGTAGTACTAACCAGCCAGTGGGAACTTAGCAAGCTTGGCACCCTGAAGAGAGCTCTAAGTCAGAGAGTCTCCACGAGATGAGAGCAGGCTGGCCATGCCTGCCAGTGCAGGGGCCTGCCAGCATAGTGTGAATTACATTTTTTATTATTTCCCACAACACAAGACTCTATGTCTCTACCACATACTCCCCCAAATCACAGTGAAAAGCTCACTAGAGTTGACTGTAGCTCATTCCTACAACTCTAAAGAAGCTCAAAGTAGCTTAGACTGTTAACATGTTCATTTAAATATTTGTGTATACATTGTAAAGTCAACCTCTGTGTGTGACACTGTCATCTTCATCAGAGCACCTGTGACTGCTTATAAGGTACCCTCAAAATCAAGCCTGCTGGCTGTTGAGAGTCCTTCATAGAAAGAGGATATACAGAAGGTCATTAGACCCTCACCTGATGTCTCACCCAGTCTCTCTTGAACGTCCCAATTTTTTCGCTAATTGAACATAGCCTCATGGCCTCTAGGGTATAAAGTGTGGAAGGTTAACATAAGTTAGCAATCTGTGTAGCTATAAGTCATCATCCATGCTGGGGTGACACTGTCACTCATACAGCTACTTTGGGGTTACCCAGTCTCCTGTAAGAATCATCTGATCCACACTTTCTAAGTAAGCCAAAAAACCATCGGCTCCCCACAGTGGACTTCAATAGCATCATATTTTCTTGGCTTGTCAATGGTGTCCTAGATGGTGAGTCAGACATTTGTCTGTTTCTGCAGGGGAAAAGCTCCTGCAAAGGTATACAAGTCATTCCCATGTAAACTCTCCTTCCTGATGGATATGTAGACACACTGTATGAAAATGTATAGTGGCACTAGTTATTGTTTTTCATGCTAGTTTGGTCTTACCTAACCTAGCATGTATCACAATAAAAGGAAACAGTGTGATTTCTCATCAGGGTCCTCATGGTTACTCATTGGACTTAATGTCTACGTGTATTTGATCAACTTCTCTTTACTCTAGTGTAGAGAATGTTCAAACCTTCAATAAATACTTATTAGAGAAATAAATGAGCAATTAACACATTGATTACTTCATCGAGATATTGCAACCAAATAAATCATTCTCTCTTCCTAAAGGTGAATATTTCTAAACTATGTATATACATTAAAGAGCTCTAGAGAGCACTGAACCATTCTTCATCTCCAATTCTTCATCCTTTATTTAAGCTACCAACCTCGTCTGTGCATCTGTGCTTAGAAAAACCAGCCCCAGGACATATTTTTTTAGTTAATTTCTATGTTAATTAGCTTCATAGACGGTTTTTCTTTATGACTGATAGCCTGTCAGTATTTTTTCAGAATATGTAAAATGACTTTGTAATCCTCTTTCCACTGTTCTAACCATTGGATATTTGACTATAAATTTAATTAACTGGAAATATAGAACAATAAAGTAGATACATGAAAAGGGGGATGAAACTCTTTGTGCTGCCAAGTCTCAGGCTGTAGTTGCTCATCCTCCCAGTTATATGGCTGAAGAAGCTGGCTTGGCTCTTGCTTCTGCATTTTGTTTGTGAACAAAATCCCTAGTGTCCAAAACTACAAGCAATTCGATTCTGTGTGGCTCATTCATAGCAATATACTTGCATACAAATGTTATTTTGAAATGATACTTAGAAATTGTGACCATAATGAATGGACAGAAAAGATTCTTTATTGTGCATCATTTCTTTTCTCTTCTGAGTGCAACCCTTTAGGCCTTACTTACATAGTTTTCTCTCCTTTTCTGCTTAGGGAGTCACTGATAAATCAGCTGCAGTTTTCTGACATAACCTCATCCCACCAGAATTCCCCATCATCTTGTATCTATGACAATTACAAAGCACAAACGTATTGGATCATGATTATTTGTAGACATGTATCGTTAACAGATTGAGGGAGTGATTTTCACTGTCACCCATTGTAAGTTAACAGTAGATGCAAAACTAGATCATGAGGATTTGAATTTCAATTCTTGTTCCTGGCTTACATTTGACCTAAGTGATATAAGAAACTTCTATTTAAAACAAAACAAAAGGGACTGGTGAGATGACTCAGCAGGTAAGAGCACTGACTGCTCTTCCAAGAGTCCTGAGTTCAAATCCCAGCAACCACATAGTGGCTAACAACCACCTATAATGAGATCTGGTGCCCACTTCTGGCGGGTCTGAAGACAGCTACAATGTACTTATTTACAATAATAAATAAAATCTTTGGGCCAGAGCAAGCAGGGACTGAGCAAGCAGAGTTGACCAGAGCGAGCAGGGACCAACCAGAGTGAGCAGAGGTCCTAAATTCAATACCCAACAACACATGAAGGCTCAGAACCATCTATACAGCTACTACTCATATATACATAAAATAAATAAACAAATCTTTGAAAAAAATTAAACATAAAACAAAACAAAAAACAAACAAAAATCCACTGAATGGAGATTGGAGAGTGAATGGAGATATATGAATGACATAATTAAGAAATTAGGAAATCCAAAGGTCCTATAGAGATATTCCCCAATGAAAATTACGTAGATGAATCCCAAGACATAAAATTTCAAAGGTGTTTAAAGAAGACACAAAGAAACAGCCCAATGGAACTTACAAGAATTAAAGAAAATAAATGGCTGAGTGATGCCCAAGGAAATTCAACCATGGGGATGGATGAAACAATAAAGACAATCCAGAATTTGAAAGCTGAAATCAATAAATATATAGGAACACTAAAGTACTCAAATGGAGTTTGTGATAGTTACTCTTCTGTTGCTGTGATAAAACAGTATTATCAAGGCAATTTCATCCTTAAAAATATAAAGAATGATGCATTTACTTAGACTTGGTATCCCACAGGTATAAGGCTTCATCACCACCATAGAAGGGAAGCACCACAGCAGGCAGGTATGAGAGCAGAAATAGCTGAGAGCACGTCTTGAACCATTAGGATGCAGAACTACAACTGACATGAGTCTAACCTCTCCAAACTTTCCACCAATGACAAACCTACAACAAAAGCACACACACCTCCTTAAGCCTCCCCTAAAAGTGTCACCAGTTGAGGACAGGCATTCAAATGCTCACGACTAGCAGAGACATCTATTTCAAACAACCACAAAGTCGAAATTTTCAATGACTCAACTAAAAATATCAAGGGAAAGGGACATGCAAGAAATATGAATCACCACCAAATGACCAAATCTTGGAATTATAGGCATAGATATAGAAGAAAATGCCAGTGCAGGGGCATAAACCAGATATTCAGCAAATTATAAAAGAAAATTTCTCTAAACTAAGGAAAAATATACCCACATGAATTCAATAGAAATAGAAAGCCAAGTAGAAAAAAAGAAAAAGAAAAGGAAACCGCCACATTATATAATAGTAAAAACACTAAATACACAGAACAAAAAAAAACTGTTTAAAAACTGCAAAAGAAAAACCACAGGTTTTATATAAATGAAAAGCCAGTCAAAGTAACAACTTTTCTTTTCTCAATGAAAACTTTGAAAGTCAGAGAAGCCATGACCCATACACTCCAAATTCTAAAAGACCAAAACTGCCAACCTATATTATTATACCAACAAGAGCAAAACTATCTTCCATTGTTTAAAGAGAATAAAAATGCAATTCTTGTTCCAAACAGGCTGAAATAAATCATAGCCAGCAGACCAGTCCCAAACAGCATACAGAAAGCAAGAGTTGCGACTGATGATGGAAGAAGCAGCCAAGAGTCTGGAGGAAGATAACAAATGACTCTGTAATTACTGAAACGCAAAGTACGACTAAGAACGCAAACATCAAAAAGGACTGCAATCAGCACACACCTTTCAATAATCATCTTAAATGCATATTTTTACTTCTTTCCAGCCTACTGAAAGAAGAGCCTTCTCTGATGAGAGTTAAGGCAATGCACTGATCTGTGCATATATAGCAGTATGATATTAAGAGTTATCTTATTTCTATATTCACAGAGCATAAAAATAGCAGACTTTTTTATTTGAAGTCCATGGTCTATCTAATCTGGGGTTCTTGGCCTCATCAGCAGTGCCAAGATATCTGAAAAGGGAATCAGAAATTATTATTATATACTTACTTAAACTATTATATATATATATGTGTGTGTGTGTATGTATATATACATATATATACATACAAATTCATCTAAATTACATATATATATATGTATATGTATTACATATATATATGTAATTTAGATGAATTTGTGCTACTTGGGCTGACAATGCTTCCCCCCAAGAGACATAAACCATCTAACAAAAAACCCAAGACCATGTATGAGATTTTGGTCACGGGAATTCAAGAGATTCCTAAACTGTATAAGTTATTTGTGTTACTTGGTTGCCTCCTAGAGATAGAAGGTAAGTTCCTACTGCTGAAGACATTACACACTTCAGACACAGGAGAACCCAGCTGGAGCTTACGTGAAAGCTTCTTCCCTGTGGACTAGATTTTATATTATTCGAAGGTGCTATGCAAACTTCCAAAAAAGGGAATCAACTAGTAATCATACCTACCTTTGATTCCTATAAATTAAAACAATGACCAGCTGACCTGCATGACAAGATATCTTTAATGGTGCAGTGGTGCCACTAAAATTCTGGTGGTAAGCAAGAGCTCTCTAATTGGGCCTTAAGGCCCACTCTGTGAGGTAGATCATGCCAGGTACTGTAAACCTAGCCATGTACCTATTACTAACAGGGTCTCAGATCTTAGAAGAGAATCTATTACCATCACTTTACTAAGCCAGTTGAATTCCTAATTGTACTCCAAATACTTATCTTTATTGCCACAAATAAGTGTGGTTCTTACCCATCTTCAAAACAACTTCTCTTTGAAACAAAAGGAGATCATTACAGAAGACCACAATCAGTTGAAATGCAGAAAATGCATGTTTATGGGGTACACAGAACCAACAGGTAAATCTGCATCAAAGCTCATAGAACAAAAGCTTGGAGAACGTCACAAAAGAGAGGGCAGGAAGACTATGCAAGCTAAACAAATAGAAAATCTGATGTGAGATTGTGTCTCCTAGAAATGACAGGGAAACAGCACACACAATACCTCAACACCACGCCTGACTGAACAAGATCTGAACAAGTTATCAGTAGACATGCTAACAAGAAATCTCATTGAGCCCCACCTATAGACCAAAAAAACTGCAAACATCTAATAACTGCTGAAAGAAAAACAATTATTCTTATGCACGGACAATCTCCCTAATTGATTATTTAATATCAAGAGATCAGCCCTGAAACCATATACATAAAAGTAACACTAAACAGACTAAGCAGTGGGGGGGGGGGTGCACATGCGCATGTACACACATCCACACACATTTTTCTTAGAACAGCAATTTTTAAAAGTCCATGAGTTCAAGAGAAAGCAAAGCTAGGAGTACATGGGAGAGGTTGGAATGAGTCAAGGTAACGGAGAAAATAATGTAATTGCATTTATAGTTAATCTTTTAAAGATTATAAAGAGAAAAGATCAGTTAGTTCCACCATGGTATAGGATTGACAGTCTTTCTACACATAGATCAAGTAGACAAAAGAATAAAGAGTAGCCAACATCAAACTAAATGGAGAAAAACTTGAAGCAATCCCACTAAAATCAGGAACTAGACAAGGTTGCCCACTCTCTCCCTATCTATTCAATATAGTATTTGAAGTTCTAGCTAGCGCAATTAGACAACAAAAGGAGGTAAAAAGGAATATGAATTGTAAAGGAAGAAGTCAAAATATCACTATTTGAAGATGATATGATAATATACTTAAGTGACCCCAAAAACTCCACCAGAGAACCGCTACAGCTGATAAACAACTTCAGCAAAGTGGCCCGATATAAAATTAACTCAAACAAATCAATGGCCTTCCTATACTCAAAGGATGAACAGGCTGAGAAAGAAGTTAGGGAAATGACACCATTCATAATAGCCACAAATAATATAAAGTATCTTGGTGTGACTCTAACCAAACAAGGGAAAGATCTGTACGACAAGACTTCAAGTCTCTGGAGAAGACCTCAGAAGGTGGAAGGATCTCTCATGCTCATGGATTGGCAGGATTAATATAAGAAAAATGGCCATCTTGCTGAAAGCAATCTATAGATTCAATGCAATCCCCATCAAAATTCCAACTCAATTCCTCATAGTGTTAGAAAGAGCAATTCTCAAATTCATTTGAAATAACAAAAAAAAAAACAGGATAGTGACAACTATCGTCAACAATAAAAGAACTTCTGGGGGAATCACCATCCCTAACCTCAAGCTGTACTACAGAGCAATTGTGTTAAAAAAAAACTGCATGGTATTGGTACAATGACAGGTAGGTAGATCAATGGAATAGAATTGAAGATCCAGAAATGAATCCACACACCTATGGTCACTTGATCTTTGACAAAGAAGCTAAAACCCATCCAGTGGCAAAAATACAGCATTTTCAACAAATGGTGCTGGACCTCAAAACTGGACACATGTAGAAGAACACAAATCAATGCATTCTCTTCTTATCTCTCTGTACAAAGCTCAAGTCCAAGTGGATTAAGGACCTCCATATACAGATACACTGAGTCTAATAGAAGAGAAAGTGGCGGAAAGTCTTGAACACATGGGCACAGGGAGAAAGTTCCTGAACAAAACACTAATGGCTTACCCTCTAAGATCAAGAATCGACAAATGGAACCTCATAAAACTGCAAAACTTTTGTGAGGCAGAGGACATTGTCAATAGAACATAACAGCAACCAACAGACTGGGAAAAGATCTTTACCAACCCTACATCCAATAGAGGGCTAATATCCAATCTATACAAAGAACTCAAGAAGTTAGACTCCAGAGAAACAAATAACCCTATTTAAAAAGAAAAAATGGAGTATAGAGCTAATCAGAGAATTCTCAACCGAGGAAACTCTAATGGCCTAGAAGCACCTAAAGAAATGTTCAACATCCTTAGTCATCAGGGAAATGCAAATCAAAACAAACCTGAGATTCCACCTCACACCAGTCACAATGGCTAAGATCAAAAACTCAGGTGACAGCAGATGCTGGTGAGGATATGGAGAAAGAGGAATACTCCTCCATTGCTGGTGTGATTGCGAGCTGGTACAACCACTCTGGAAATCAGTCTGGTGGTTTCTCATAAATTTCAACATAGTACTACCTGAGGACCCAGCTATACCACTACTGGGCATATATCCAGAAAATGCTCCAACATGTAATAAGGACACATGCTCCACTATGTTCATAGCAGCCTTATAACCAGAAGCTGAAAAGAACCCAGATGCCCCTCAAGAAAGGAATGAATACAGAAAATGTGATACATTTACACAATGGAGTACTACTCAGCTATTAAAAACAATAACTTCATGAAATTCTCAGACAAATGGATGGATCTAGAAAAGATCATCCTAAGTGAGATAACTCAGACACAAAAGATCACACACATGGTATGTACTCACTGAAAAGTGAATATTAGCCAAAGAGCATGGAATACCCATGGTACAACTGAAGAAAGGAAGTCCAAAGAGTGGATGTTTCAGTACCACTTGAAGAGAAGAATCAAGGAAAGTGGAGGGTGGGAGGGACTCAGGAGGAAGAAAAGAGGAGGAGCAGAAAGAGAGGGGAAGAATCAGGTATGAGAGGAGATGGAGGAGATGTACAAAGTGTCAGGAAATTGAACAGAGGTGTGTAGCAATGGGGGATGGGAGGTGGTAGCAACCAGAAAGTCCCAGATGCTAGAAAAGCAAGAGCCTCCCAGGACTCCATGGGGATGACATTAGCTGAAATACCCCACAAAGGAGAGGGAGAACCTGTCAAGACCCTATCCAGAGGTTAGGTATAGCCCCTTGTTGGGGGTGGGGCCACCCACCCATCTCCAAAATTTTAACCCAGAATTGCTCCTGTCTAAAGGAAATACAGGGACAAAGAGTGGAGCAGAGACTGAAGGAAAACCTGGGAATCCATCCCACATGCAGACACCAAACTCAGACACTATCACAGATGCAAAGAAGTGCTTGCTGACAGGAGCCTGATACAGCTGTCTCCAGAGAAGCTCTGACAGATGCTGACCAATACAGATGTGGATGCTCACAGCCAACCATCAAACTGAGCACAGAGACCCCAATGGAGGAGTTAGGAGAAGGACTGAGGAGCTGAAGGGGCCTTATATGGCATCAGTGGGAGGAGAGGCCCTTGGCCCTGTGAAGGCCTGGTGCCCCATTGTAGAAAAATGCTAGAGAGGTGAGGAGGGAGTGGGTGGGTGGGTGGGGAAGCACCCTCATAGAAGCAGGGTGAGGATGGGATCAGGGGATTGCAAAGGGAAAGCCGGGAAAGGGGGATAACATTTGAAATGTAAATAAATAAAATATCCAATTTTTTAAAAAAAAGAACACAGAGGATTTGATAACATGACAGGAACACAAGTTATTACATTTATAGCATTTTATACCACACAGAGAATATATATTTTCTAAAATATTCATCAAATTTACTAAATGGTCCCTGTGAAGCTCTTGGTGTTTTACGACAATGCTACTTAGCTATGGTCTTTGGACCAGCGCTGGTCAATAAACTTTGCATACTTGCACGAGGGAGGAAGAACATACCAGAACACAAATCAATTATCTCACTCCACTGGTCTATGAAGTATGTGAAAAGCAAAGATGGTAAGAAGACATAGTATAGTTTAAATGTGTTTCAAGTATGATTAAAAATAAATAAATTTAATGTTATATTATAAAACTTAAGAGAGTTAGAAAATATGAAATAAAAGGTAAGCCAGTAAAATGACACAGAGGTTAATTCAATTAACAGAAAGAAAAGGAATGAGTTTGAATAAAACTTTGAATTTGTTCTCTAAAATTGCCAACACTATAAACAAGGCCAAGGGAAAGGAGCAAACAGAACCGTTGTCAAGGCGAAGAAGGCTCTAGACAAACAAGAAATCTGAGACCAAGGATCCAAAGCTCTGAGCTCAGACTGTGACAGTATAGTTTTCAGATAGTGGAAAAATTCAGAACTGTAGGCTGGGATTTGCTGCTGATGACATCAGGTAACTCAGAGTGGAGAAAGACAAATGAGACACCCCTGGGTTTACTTCAACTATGAAGTAGAAATATGACTACTTCATGACTATGGTAAATGACTCTCAGAGCCAGAACTCACTAAGCTGAGACCACTGAAAATCACTTTGAAAAGCCTATCTTTGCAAGCTGAAAAATCAGAACACCTGTTACGTTCGTAACTTGTCCTCATTTCTTACATGGAAACTGCTATATTGATGAAAAGTGGGTTATTGACCCATACAATGTGGGCAGTCTAGGAGGCCAAGAATTGGAGGATAGTGAGTCTCTACACACCATAAAACAATTCCCATTCCATATGTCTTGCTGCTTCCTGCTGCATCTTTGAAGTTATAAAACAAGCTCTGCTGTGCCTGGCCTTTCATTATTACTCTACAGTATCCAGAATTGGTAGCCAAGAAGGGGATGAGGAGAATCAGACTAAAGAAGATGTGCCAACTGGGAAGGATTGTGGACATCTCCTGATATCAATGGATGCATTCATCAGCAATAGTGCATTAAAGTAAAAAAACTAATTGTTAAAATATATACTGAGTTTGGGAAATCCTCTGGATTGGTTTGAATAGCACTAAAGTACAGAGATTCCAAGCTAATCATAGGAGATAACCTTCAGAAACTGCAGAAGGTAGTATTACTGGATATATAATATATAATAATATACTATATGCAAACAAATAATTATATGCTATATGGCACCTATATAATATAAAATAAAATTCTCAGATACATTCATGCATACATCAACAAGGAAATAACAATATTGAAAAATAAATAGCCTGAGATAGGGATATGGTTTTTTTTTCTGTGGTACAGCCAATTTAGTCAATATCTAAAATCAAAGTTGCAATGGGAAGAATCCTGGATATGGATTTACACGGTAACAGAACAGGATCACTTGAAGTAAATTGGGCCTAAATGTTAAAGTTTCCAAGGCTCTTTCGGTAATGCTTCTGTATAAAATTGATCTTTCTCTGTCTTATCAAATAAATGCAGTAAGAATCCTAGAATTTTAAATTCTTTAAAAAAAACACAAAAAATATTATAAGAATATATTTTTCTTTTAATCCCAGGTGTGAGATTATGGGACTGCTTCAGACTGTCCCCAGCAGCTGACTATGATTTGTCTTGTGTTCTAGCAGAGGCATGGCTTTGCAAGCTGTAAATAGTTTCTGTGACCATTTGATGTTTGGAATTCTGGGGATTTTTCAGAGGATAGACAAATTCCAGGGCTGCAAAGGTGAGGTTGGAGATTGGTGGTTGTTCAGGGACCGTTGTTTGTAGTTTGCTAGTAGCCATAGTCAAATAAGAAACAAAAGAAATTAGATTCAGGGAATCTCTATTTCTCTCTTCTTCCTTCTATCCTTCTTTCTCACCTATCCAGTGATAAGAGGTGAAGTCAGGGGGATAAAGGGTGGGAAAAGAAGAACTCACAAAGTAGCAAAGGCCAGCTACACATGAAGTCTCACTAGAATCTCAACTGATACGTATAATCCATAATTCGAAGGTGGAAAAAAAATAAGCTCATAGACAACTTCCTCATCCCAATACATTTAAGTACTGTGTATATGAGATTATCTCTCTTGATTCTCAGACCTAGGCTTATGAGGCTAAGGGAAATTTCCTATGACTGGGAAATGACTCATGAAGAATGGCTTCTGTGCCAAGCAAAACTCAGTAAGTTCTACTCTGCCCGCTACAGTAAAGTGAAGCCCAAGTTGCATTCTGGGTAAGGAGGAACACATTATCAAGACCATCAAAGATTTGAAATCTATAAGTGTGATAATACCAATTAATTTCTCCCATTGCACTTTTTTTATAATATGATGTATAAACTCCATGGCTTTGTATAAGCTGGGCAGGCGCACTACTACTGGGCTATATCCTTACCTGCTAATTTATTTTTTTAATAATGTTTTATTGATTCTTTGAGATTTTAATACAATACATTTGTGATCTTATTCATTCCCTCCCCCAACTCTCCCCAGATCCTCGATACACCTCACCCTCTCTCCCCTCCCACCTTTACCCCCTTCCCTCCTCTCAAATGCCAACAGTTCCTCAGAGTGGGACTTTATAGGCACCTCTGCTCCTCCAAGCTATCCATCTACCGATTTCTATTTAATAAATTATCTTCCGTTATTATGCAAAAAAAAAACATGAAAGCAATTTGTCATTCATTCTTGCCTTGAACGGTACAATAACTTTTACAATGATACCTTTTGACATCTTTGAACTTACAGTAGCCTTACTCCATACCAGGGTACTGAACTGGTGGTTTTACATTGATAGGTCCTGGAAATAAGAAGTGCTAAATGTTCTCTGAGTTCAATAAGGCCTATATGGTAAGTTCCATACAATGAAGAAGACCTGTGAATCCAGAATTAGCATTCAGAAAGAGCCCAAAGTTGAACCATATCTATGCCAGACATAAGTTCCCATAGAAATCCTCGCATTTCCAGCAGCATCCTGAGCAGGCAGGAGCATTTGGTTACTGCCAGTTACTCTTCACTCACCCAAGGCTAGACAAACTAATCAGCTGAAGCCATAACGACCAGGTGGAGAGTGTGCATGGGCTCATCCCACCAACCTCTACTTGCCAATCCTAATTCAATCGATTGAATGCTGAATTCATCATTCACCGGCAGAAAATTCTCTGTCATCAATGAAGCAGAATTTTTTCCCTCAAGAACAAACGTATCAAGGATCAATACTTCTCTCTCTGTTTATCCTCTATATGCCAATATCACCACACTGTTTTGCATAATGGTGCCTCTGCCAAAGGAACACAATTCACAACAAAACAAAGTGGAAACTGGTACCTATGAGAAGTCATTTTCTAGGGGTTTTTTCCCTTTTTATTTTATTAAGTTTTTGCTATTAAAAGACACACACAAACACAAAGAGCACCTTTTGGCTCTTCATCTTTTTAAAATTTTTATAATAAAATATACTAAATAAATTGCTACAAAGTTAAAACTTTAATCATTGTATTATTAAATATTATATTTTAATTCATTTTATAATATGTTTAATAATTCACAATGTAAAAATACTTTTCCCATATTAAGCAAATTATATGCTATTTACTTTAAGGTAAATATGAATATTTAAGCATACTATAAAAATTGATATAATATCACATTTGTTTGGAATCCAAATATAGCTCTCTGTAAATAACACATTGTTCAATAACATCCTGACAATGATTCTCTCTTAATTTGAATAATGTTTAATATGCTACATAAGGGGTTTAATTAACTGAATGCCACTTAAAAATTTAGTAAGATATCTTGAGGTGAAGTTGCTAAATTATTGCCATTAACTTATACTTCAACAGCAGGCTTCATTATGGTGCTTGTATTTATCAATAGTCCACCATAGGTGCAAATTAAATAGCATCCACTGTGAATAAAATTATTTTAAAAATACACAATGATCAAGCTATAAACCAGACTCTCTGAGCACATTCATCTGATTGCCATTAGCCAGAGTGTTCGTTGAATATATACTCAAAGAAGACAGAACTGTCCTGTTTCCAAATGAAAAACTAGAGCATGTTAAATAATTTATTAGCTGCTTAAGTAAATGCTGTTACTATTTTTAAACACACAAACTTATTTGAATGCAGCTGTGAGCCACTAGATGGAAGAGGCTGGTATGCACCACCACAAGTTTCAGCCTTGGGGTCAGCTCTGAAACACAGGTTGGACATCTATCTTACCAAGTTTCAAACTCTTAGCAAGAAGCTGGGGGTGTGGCTTCATTGGCAGAGGGCTTCCTCAGCTTACATGAAGCCCCTAGGATTGATCCCAACCCCACATAACTGGGTGTGATGGCAAAGACCCAAGGCAGAAGGATCATGAGAGCGGGGCCATCTTTGGCTATATAGGGAGTTCAAAGCCAACCTAAAATACATAAGACCTTGTCCAAGAAAAGAAGAAAGGAGGGAGGGAAGGCTAGAGGGAGGAGGGAGGGAAAAGGGAGGGAGGGAAGAAAGAAGAAAAGAACAAATGAATGAAGGAATGAAAAAACAAACAGGAAGGAAGGGAGGGAGGGAGGGAGGGAGGGAGGGAGGGAGGGAGGGAGGGAGGGAGAGAGGGAGGGAGAGAGGGATAGAGGGATCTCTTATTGAGGGCCAAATGAATGTTCTCACTCATCTAAAAACCCTGAAACTGTTGCTTTAACACAGACATCTCTGCTTATTAACAATAATTTTGAGTAATTCTAAACTGGCTTTGAGGCAGCTTTTAAAATGCAGAGAACATTAGTTCAAAATTAAGTAAATAACTCAGTCTAGATAAAAGAAAAACAAGTGATCACATGATATAGGATTTTTTAGTACATATGACACAAATACAAACACCAAAAAAGCAGCAAAAGATTTTGCTGGCATGGTACAAAGGTCAGTCACTAGGCCACTGTGTGATCACCACGTTACTAAGAAAAGAACCAAAGAAAGGAGGTGTGGCCTTTCAGCTCATGTGACTGACAGACTTTACTAGCAAACAAGGCTGCTGCTTGCAAGTGGTAACTGAACACATTAGTGAGTTTCTGAGACTAGGGGGGATGGTCTATCCATGTCCCACTCTCTGTCTCCAAACTCTCCTAGTGAAAATGTGAGCAATGCTGGAATGCATTGAACCCTAAACACGGAAGAACGTACTAGATTGAAACCACATTTATCTTAAAGCTACCACAACATTGGCTGCCTGAAAAATTCCTATTTTTAACTGTTAATATAAGACAACCCAAATCCTTAGAATTCAGTAATGCTAGTTGCTTAGATATCTCAATGATCAGGATAAGTCAACTAGGGAAGGAAAGTCACAATCATATCAAGGAATAAAACAAGAATATAGAATCACCAAAGTCACAGGAAAGTCAAAGTTTAAGAAGGTCTGTGACCAGAAATAAGTGGTGACTGTGGCTTCCTTCTCCTCCTCTTTACTTACCACTCAGATATAGTTATCAGCCCCTCCTCTTCAGCATACTAAAGAAGGGTTGCATTCTTCATTCCTTATCTTCCTGTCCCCACTAGCCATTTTATACACCATGTGATAAGTATACAGCACACGATAAGTTTTGCTGTACTTACATCGTATCCACTGGTGGAAGAAATGTGAGATTAACCATAGCAAACCAGAGAAATATAGTTAACAACCCAAAGAGCCTAAATTCAGGTAAATAAATAAATCCCACTTTGGTTTGTTTCCAACCCCTACATGCAATAGAGATACCTACCTATATTATAAAGACCTCAGACCATGTTATAACTTGGGCACTAAGTGTCCTCAAATGTCATGTGATAAAGATTTGACCCTTGAAGTGGATCTGATAGGAAGCACCATAGACTTTTAAGAAGGAGGAAATCCTTGCATCTCTGGGAATATGCTGTGGAGAGGGACTGTTGCACCTGAGCCTCTTTCTTTTCTCTCTTTCCTGCCTGGTGAGATGGGAAATTTAGCTCTGCCATATGCTGCTAACCACAGTGTGTCTCCTAACCATGGTGCTCCTAACCACGGTGTGTCTCCTTCACCCTATGCTCAGAGCAGTAGGGGGATCACTCAATTATGGACTGGAAGATCCAAAACAGTAATCAGAAATAATCGTTTCTCCTTTAATTCTCTATGGTATTTTGTTGCATTAATAGGGAGTAGACTGATTCAAAGGCTTAGAGGTAGCTAGAACTTAACCTGGAGCACATGAGTAGCAGGAATTGAAGGTTCTGAGTCACATTAGTGACAGGGACATGGAGAGAAAGCACCGAGACTCAGCGACTAAGGACTGGAGCAACACCACACCACTAATCAACAAATGAGCCACCCAATTCTCTGAGATACTTCAGCATCCTTTTTTCTTAATTCCTATGTTTTCAGAATCATTTATATTTTACATGAGCTTGCAGGATTGTTGCTAATATAATAACTGGTACAAAAATAATAAAATTCCAATTCAATTTTCAACACGAGTTTTTTATGAAATGTTACCAGCTAAATCGAGAATGCATCTGGAATTTAAATGCATGAGAGCAATCAAGAAAACGTAAAAAGGGGTGAAATAATGATCGGAAAAGAGTTCTGACAAATATCAAAGAGCACTATAAAGCTCCCATAAAGTTTGATATGGAAATGGTAGTGTACCAATAGATGAGAGAAAAAAATTCCAGAAGATACATTTATATGCAAATTCATATCATAAAGGTAAAATTTTAAATAAGTAAAAAGAATATTTAGTTAATAACACCCAAATTTCTTACTATAATTATCAATGCATGTTAATTGTGAAACTTCATGAGTTTTAGTATAATTTTTATGCATGCATACATACAAACATACATACATACATACATACATACATACATACATACACTGAGCATTAGCCATGCAGCCCCTCCCTGCCTTTGCAAGCTCTTTCCCAGACCCCTGTCTAGTAATCATTCTGCTCCTATTCAGATTATGTTTGCACTCAGGCTACTTGATAATATGCTGTTTTACAAGTTATGGACCAGCTTATTTGGGCTTGTGGTTCTAGAGGGTGACAGCCCATGATAGCAGAGTGAAGTTACAGTGACAGGAGCAGGAAGCTGAGGTCTCACTCCTTAAGCAGCAAGCACAAAGCAGAGAGAGAGAACTGGTAATGGCTTGAGTCTAAATTCTCAAAGACTGCCTCAGTGACAAACTTCTCACAAAGCCACACCCCTAGCCCTCCCCAAATAGCACCACAAACTGGGGACCATGTATTCAAAACTCAGAGGCAACCAGGAACATACCGTTGAAATTTGAAGTATTATGGTGTTTCCCACATCGGGCCTGGTTAAGAAGAGATGATTTGGGGTCTTTTGTGCTTGCATGTGATTTGGGTTGTCTTTTTTTTCTAGTGTTTTTTGGTGGAAATGGCATTGAATCTGTAGATCCATTTGGATTGTGAACATTTTAACAAATTAATTGCCAATCCATGGACACTAGATGTCTTTCCACCTTCTGATATTTTCTTTCTTCAGTAATTTAAAATCCTCTTTATAGAAGTCTTTAACATCCTTCCTTGGGATTATTTCTAAGTATTATATTTTCTTATTGTTCTTCTTATTTTCTTTCTCAGTGAATTTGTTATTGACACATAAGAGACTTCTGAGTTTTGAGGGTTTTTTTTTTTTGTTTCTTTCTCAGTGAATTTGTTATTGGCACATAAGAGATCTGAGTTGGGGGGGTGTTTTGTTTTGTTTTGTTTTGTTTTGTTTTGTTTTGTTTTGTTTTGTTTTGTTTTGTTTTTTGAGACAGGGTTTCTTTGTGTAGCCCTGGCTGTCCTGTAACTCACTCTGTAGACCAGGCTCTCCTCAAATTCAGAAATCCTGCTTCCTCTGCCTCCCAAGTGCTGGGATTAAAGGTGTGTGTCACCATGCCCAGCAGACTTCTGAGTTTATATGTTGATTTTGTATTCACTAGGCCTGGCATTAGCTTCTGAAACCTCGGAGCTTACCAACTCCACCCACCCCAGTGACATACTTCCTCCAACAAGGTCACACATATTCCAACAAGGTCACAGATCCTAATCCTTTCAAATAGTGCCACACCCTATGAGCCTACGGAGACCATTTTCATTCAAACCATCGTGTGTGTGTGTGTGTGTGTGTGTGTGTGTGTGTGTGTGTGTGTGTGTGTGTGTGAACATGTACACTTTTTCACATTAATCCCTATACAATGTAGTATGTCAGCTCCTTATATACCAATTACATTTTATTAGATTTCATGAGTGGCTTAGAGATGCTTTTAAGCAGATGAGAGGATGCGTGTAGTTTGTATGCAAACACATGGGATTTGAACATTCATCAATCTGAGTGCCTGTAGAGTGGTATTTCCTATGTACACAAAGGATCAACTGCAAGCAGTGGTAAATGTCGGACACATAGCATATATACTAACTATAATCAAAGGCCCCCTTAAAAACCAGGAGTGACAAATTGGAACAGCTGGAGTGGAAAGTTGGTACGATGGGGCTGTTTAAGATCCCCCGGTATCACTGCCAGTGAATGAACCTTACAGAATCTCTGTTAATAGAAAAATCCTGGTCTGGGAGAGGAGCTTGTAGAAGGAAAATACATGAAAACAGCAGTCTAGGGGCTCTTGTGAGACAGGCGGGCTGGTGGCTGCAAACACAATGGGAGCCTGGGAGCAGTAACATGGATGTGATGGAGTTTATAGGAGAAAAATAAACCTGCAAAGGAAATAAATAACCCACAAATTCAGACGAGAGCCATGAGCCGGGAACATGGCTGTGGCCATGAAGAGAAAATTATCTTTAAGGAGAGAATGAAGAAAAGCAAGCCTAGAGTGAAGACTAAAGCCACTAGAAACCACTAGAAGGTTGATGGAAATGCTAGGTAATGAATGTGACCTCTCTGACCTGCCTAGGGCTGCCCAGTACAAAGGACTGCAGATGAGAGAGCTTAACCAGAAATTCATTTCTTCCCAGACCTGGAGGGTGGAAGTCTGTGATCCTGTCAACAGGATTTTCGGGTTCCATCCTTGGGCTCTAGATGGTCATTTCCTGTGTCCCTGCATGCTCCAGTGTCTTCTCACATGGAGTTAGACTGTATTAGTGTCCACTTGGATGACTTCATTAACTCACGAAGCTCTTTAATTAGGTTGTTAGCAATTTAGAACACCCGTTTGTGAGGATGCATCCCGTTGATCAAGAAGAACTGAGTTGGCAGCCCTGGAGTTGAAGAACAGCTTTGATCTTCGGTAAAATCTGAGCCCACAGTTTTCTGATCAGCTTTGCGCTGCTCTGTAATCTTGTATTTCTCCTCTATGTGTCGAGGATCTCACTCTCCTGGTGCCGGAGCTTGCACGGCTGCTGCTTCTTGAAGCATCAATCAGGTGTTTGGGGATTTTAATCTTGTTGATGTCAACTTTTGTCCAGGTGGTAATGACAAACTTCTGGTGTGTTCTGTGCAGAGGAACTCTGTTGAGGGCAATAGCGCCAGTCACAAATAGCAAGCCACTGCCCCGCTGCTTCGGGAAAACCATTCTCTTGCCCCTGTGGAGCCCAGTGAGGATGATCAGGAAAGTCCCAGGAGTGATGAAGCTAAGGCCATATACTAAGGTAATTGGGGTAAAACATAAAATGTAAATTGGGACAGAGAGACCCAACTCAGCCTATAGGACCCTCCTTAGGGTTTGAGATCTGCTTTTAGAATAATCCATTTGCCTCTTTCTACTCTACTTTTTAATGATTCGCTTACTAATCTAACAGGACTCAATTTACACAAAATGTCCATAGAAATATCTTTCCTAACCTGCATAACCTAATCAAAATTGAATTCTTTATCCTAAGTTTTCATACAACCTGTAGTTTCCTGTTTATTAACTCTTAACTATTGCATTTTTATTTACTGATTTTGTGTGTGCATATGTGAGTGAACATGTGTTAATGCAGTATATATTTGAATGTAAGTTTATAAGTATATATTGATCAATGGTGTGTATATATTTATATGTCTGTGATAACTGATGCTTGTGTGTTTTACTTCCACTTCATGTGCTGCATATAAACACACATATACACACACATGCACATGAGTTTGAATGTGTATCCCTGTGTAAGTATGTGGATGTCTGCAAGTTTGGTATGCATGTACACATATGCATGTTAATACACTTTCACTAGAAAAGTTTTGGGGTATGAGCATATGTGGGAATGTACATGTATGCACTCGTATATTATTTGTGAGTATTGTGAGTGTGTATGTGTTTATGGGAATGTGTGAATACGTAATTGCACATTTGAATGTTCCTGTGTGAGTATAGAGGTGTGTTTTCACATATTGTGAGAATGTGTGTGTTTGTGTCTGTGCGTGTCTATGTGTGAGAGTATGTGTTTGTATGTAGTCATTTTGAATGAGGGTGTATAGTTGTGTGTATATGTGACTTAAGTGTGTGTATATGAGTACATGTGTGAGTATATTCATGTATGAGTGCTCTTTTGTGAGTGTGTGTGAGAATATATGTATGTGATAACATGAATGTGTTTGCATGATTCTATATAAGTGTGGGTTATGAAGGTGTCAGTGTAACTATATGTGTGTACATAAATGTGTTTTCAAATGTCAGTGTAGATATCTGTACATATGTACAAGTGTGTATTGTGAGTGTACCTACATGACATGTAGGCAGACAAGTGTGTGTGTGCATGTGTGAGTGTGAGAATGTGGATGCCTGTGAGTACCTCTGTGTGTGCATGTGTATGTACGTGAGTGTGTGTTTTGTGATTGTGGGCATGTGTAAATGTACAGGTGTGTGACCATGTGAGTGTGCTCATCAGAGCATTACTGGGTGAGCGTATGCAAGTATGAGTGAATATGTATGTTTATGTGAGAGGCTGCATGCATTTGTACATGTTATGTGATGAGTGCACATGGGTATTTTTATGTATAGGCATTTGTGAGTGTGTGTGTTGCATGTGTGCTTGGGTATGTGTACATATGTGTACACGTATACATGTGTATCTGTGTGTGGGTTTTTGCTATGAATACATTCATATATAAAATATTTTATAACAAGTCTATAAAAGGCTGGAGAGATGGCTCATTCATTAAAAGCACTGACTGATCTTCCAGAGGACTTAGGTTTGAATCCCAGCACCCACATAGCAGCTAGTAACTATCTGTAACTCAAGTTCCAAAATCTGACACCTTCTTCTGGCTGATCACACACATGGTAAACAGACATACAAACAGACATAACACACATAAGCATGAAATAAAATTAAGCAAATAAATACAAAAAATGTAAATGAGTCTATGTATACCTAAATTTTAACTGTGTTGGTGGTGATTAAACTATTTTTGCTGTGTTTATAGCAAAAAGAAATTTAAACTGATACCAAAACAGTTTTCAAGGTGGCAGGCTCAAGTTTCCCCCACCACCTTCTGATTTTGCATTAGTAAGAAGAGGTGAGAACCGCCACAATGCTCCAAAATTGTATTTAATCCCTATTTTGTAAAAAACCAATTGAAAGTGTAGGGCTACAGAGATGGCTCCATCAGTTAAGTGCCTGCCTCACAGCATGAGAGCTTTAATTCAGATCCCCAGCAGCCACATTAAAAAGCCAGACATACGTGAAAGACAAGCACAAAGCTCCGTACACACTAGTACCCATACACAAAGAAATGATGGTGATGGTGGGAGTGTCTGGGATTTAATGAAAGGCCATGGCATGTTCAAGCGATACAGTATAACATTTCACTCATTAAAAATGATAGTGGAGATGTAAGCCTGGCTGATTGACATGCAGTACTACAAAATATGCAAGCCGAACAATAAGTCAGACACAGCCACAAAATCAAGAGGTGAGCTCTAATACTAACCCCTAAATTTTACTTGGAAAAGAAAAACTGAACGCATAGAGAAAGAGTTGACACCGATCCACAATGCTCATGACCAGAAAAGAAGCAGAGGCACCCAAAGAGCTTAGGTTCCAGGAAAGCCTAGAAGATAGTGTTGCCTTCAATTGCAATAAAATGATAAAATGAGATTGACTCTAATCAGTGAGTCCAAGGGAGACACGCTGCTACAGGTCACAGATGACTACATCGAGGAGACACAGCCCCAAACCTCAATGTTAAATTTTACTCCTTCCCAAAGATCTACAACTGTCCTAGTGATCTGGATGCCAGAGAAGGAGATTTCTGAATCACACTCAGAGACCCTAAACACAGATCCACAGACCGTAAGAACAGTCCAATCACTACCTGTCTTGCTTTCTGTTCTATTGCTGTAAAGACACCATGACTAAGAACATTTGTAAAGCAAATCATTTCACTGGGGGCTGCCTTACAGTTTCAGAGGGTTCAGTCCATGACCATCATGGCAAGGAGCATGGCAGCAGTCAGGCATGGGACTGGAGGAGTAGCTGAGAGCTTACATATTATCCATAGGCAGCAGGGGGAGAGAGAGAAAGAGAGTGGGAGAGAGAGTCTGGCATGTGCCTTAGAAACTTCATAGCACATCCCCCAGTGACACAGTTTCTCTAACAAGCCCATACTTCTTAATCCTTCCTAAAAACTCTACCAACTGGGAAACAAACACAAATGTATGAGCCTATGAGGACCATTCTGACTCAAATCACCATACCACCCTTCCTCACTTTAATCCAGCCGTTTAATATTCACTCTCTGAAATACTAAGCCAGTATCAAAAATCCTTTGTACCTAAGATCATTTGCATTCCCTTAGTGAGACTTCTAAGTTTTGTTTTTTACTAGTATAATACCAACTGGTACAATGACAAAATTCCAACCAAATCCTTGAGTGATTTTCCTAATGAAATATAGCAATTCTAAACTGGACCTGGAAGCCAAAATGCCAGGTATTTTTGATAAAATATGAGCCTATGAAACTTCAAAATATAAAGTATCAACATTGTGACCATGGCCATGGGTACAAGAATATACCCATGAAAGAAAGAAAACGGTTAAATTCGCCAGTACACGAATGTGGTGGATGTTTATCTGGGAATGTCTTTCTGTCTCTGTCTCTGTCTCTGTCTCTGTCTCTGTCTCTCTCTCTCTCTCTCTCTCTCCCATTACAAATCTACTATGGAGACATGAAGAGATAATGGCTTTTATTTACAACTTTTGTTCTTTACTAAGTCATTCATATCTTTTTGCTGAAATTCTCGATTCATTGTGTCATCTATCTTATTTGTTGTGGATATGTGTGTGTGCACTTAGTTCGTGTGCACTATGTGGACATGGATGGCCTTGGAGGCTAGAAGAGGCTTTGGAAGAGGCTTTGAGAGCCCCTGGAGCTGTAGCTGTAGATAGTTATGAGCCGTCCTGTGTGAGTGCTGGGAACCAAGCTTAGATTCTCTGCAAGAGCAGCAAGCACTCTTAAGCTCTGTGCCACCTTTTCAGTCCCTCATTTTATCATCTTATCACACTTTTCTTTTGCCCTTTAAAGGTGATTTCCTTTATACATGATCATTTTTATAGTGTTTCTATAAAAATGCTACTGTAATTGTGTGTGTATATACACGTGTGTTGAGTATGTGTTGGAATGTGTATATATGTGTAGTGTGTTGTGGTATTGTTGTATGTATATGTAATGTGTACATGTTAAGTGTTTGGGTATGGAGTATGTGTGTAGTGTGTGCATGTGTTGTATATGGGTGTGTGTCCAGTGTGTGTCTCAAGGAGGGCTTGGGGCTGGCCCCAGGGCCTTGTGCAAACAATGTACTACATTCTAAGTCCTGGGAGTAACTGTTTTGACCTATTTGGCTACTGAGTCCAATTTCTAGTTAAAGTTAGAATCTACTAAATACTTTTTTACTCTGAATATGAGACACATTTTGTGTGGATTTTGCATAAAATATTTTGTTGAATACTTGACATTTTAGGGAATATATTGAAGCAATCCTGGATTCTGACTTTTTCCCCTAAGGGCTGCTGCTATTTGTTTGTTTCGTAGCTTGTCTGAGATAAGTCTATGGAGTCTGTCTACCCAGTAATGTGTGGCTGCTTTTACATTTGCATATACTTTCATTGTATTTCTAAACCTGAACTCCTAGGATTCGGGCAATCCAGAGGCAACTAAAGCTTGCTGATTGGTATATGTGTGAGCTTCAGAACACATATAAACACCAGACTGTTTTCAAAGTCCATTGTCTTTTATTTTCTACCAAGTTCTCTCACATCTCCTGGGTGTAACTGCCCACCCCACATGCCAAAGAAGCTTGGGACATCTAAGCCTAGTCCAGTCTTACCTGTGGACACGTGAATTTCATCCAACCCAAGATGCATAGACTCTTCCAGACTCTAACGGCATTCTCATTTCCCATGATTCTTTTTGAATTCCTGTACAGTCTCCTGGTCAGTAGGTTGGTCCACATAGGAAAACAGCATCAGAATGGTAGGAGAATTGGCCCTCCTTCTTTGCTTGCCACAAGATCACCACCTACAAGGGCAGTGTTCTTAATCAAGTGAGCATCTTCCAGCTTCTGCAGCAAAGTTCTTGGCCTCACGTCTTGCCCACAGAATGTACACAGACCTGGTAGGTAAAGGGGGAAAAGCCCACAGGTTCAAGCTGTGTTACATTAAGTTCACTGGTTTGTCATGAATAAGTTTCTCCTTTTGAGGAATGTTTGTTTTGGAGTTTTGTTCTTGTTGCTGCTGTTCTTGTTTTTTGGGGTTGTTGTGTTGTGTGGTGTTGTGTTCTGTTGTGTTGTGGTTTTGAGATTATAACATATTACATCTTTTCTTTCCTCCTTTAAAATCCTTGCACATGAAAGGAAGTGCCTAGTCCTGCAGCAACTGGATGTGTAAGGTGGGAAGATGAGAAGTGGGGAGGTTGATACCCAGAGTGGGGCTTCCGCTTCTAAGGAGAATGGGAGCATGAAGTGGAAACTTAAGGGTTCTTTAGAAAGTTGCTTAGATGGTGTTTTGCTGAGGCAAACACGTGAAGGAATGGTTAGCTGAAGCAGACACAGGTGAAAAGACGTTCTGCTAAAAGAAACATGTGAAAGACACATGATAAAAGATTTTTGGTTAACAACACACATGTATTATTCTGTCTTACACTGTGTAGTTGAGCGGCATTTGCAGAGTTGGGTGGCATTTGTCTGGACTCTATAGAGAGAAACTCATCAAAAACCTTGGTGATGTGTAACAAATTCTTGCCAATTCCTCAGACAGGGTGATTGGCAAAATGATGTCAGCTGAGACAGAGCATGTGTTGAGACAAGAGCCATGGAGGATATGTGATAGTTAGAGTGTATAAATAGAACTCTAGGGACAATGACAGAGGCTGAGTTTGGTTGCTTATAGAGCTAACCGTACAACCCTTGAGGGTCTAGAGTCTGATCTTTACTTCACTGAGAGAGGCACAACCCAGAACTTCTCTTGGTGTTCCTGTTGGTCCCTCCCGCTAGGTCAAGCCACCGCTGCTGATTCGTGTTTGCTACCCAACTCTAACTGGGTGATGACTGCTGGTGTATCTGTGACATGTTTGCTAGTAGATCGAGCTGCCACTATTGACCTGTGAACTGAACTGCCAATTTCTAGACAACACAGACGAGAGTTACACACACACACACAAAACCACCTTTTTAAATAGGTCCACTTCCCCCATATCCTTTCTTTTTCACTACTTTTGGTTGGTGATAGGCTACAAGGGAGGTGAAAGCATTTAACAATCATCATTTAAAATAGGTTTAAAAAATTACAGTTACAGGGGAGGACTTATGTGAAAGGGTACTAGGAAGAAAGGAAGGGCTGATATCAGGTTGTAAAGTAAATAAACAAATAAATAAATAAATAACTCTGATGTTAAAAGCACTATTGATAAAAATTAAGCCCCCACCATGCTTGTGGAAAAAAACAAAAGAACATCAACAACAACAACAAAAAAAAAAAACTGACACACCTTATCACTCCATGGTGATTTGAATAAAAACAGCCCCCATAGGCCATAGGGAGTAGCACTATTAGCAGGTGTCACTTTGTTGAAGGAGGTGTGTCACTGGAGATTGAGCCTTGGCGTCTCGGAAGTTTAAGGATGTCTAGTGGCTCACCGTCTTTCCTGCTGCCTGTGAATCCAGATGAACAACTCTCAGCTAACTCTCCAGCACCATGTCTGCCTTCAGGCCACTGTGCTTCCCACCATAACAATAGCGAATAAAACCTCTGAACTGTAAGGCAGCCCCAATATCATATTTTTCTTTGTAAGAGTTGTAGAAAACTGTACCCCTTACCCTGGGCTCCATATTCTGACATAAAACTCTAATTGTTTTACCAGATGTTAGGGTTAGGCCCATTCTAGGGACCCCAGGTAAGACACCACCCATCTCCCATTAACACTCCTTAAAGCCCTTCCAACAGCCCCAACCACACCCCATCCCCTTTGCTTCATATTCAGGCTTACAATTTAAACAGAAGACTTCTGCTTTACTGGAGCCCACACTGAATTAGAAATCCCAGAGACCAAGCAGGTACCCAAAACCCCAGAGGCCATATGGGTACATGGAAACTCAGAGGCAATGTTGTCATCCAAATCCCCAGAGGTCACACAGGTCACAAAAACCCTAGCAGAGACACTATTGGATCTGAAAACTTACCAGAACTACAGACCAATCAGGCCAGAAGAAAAGAAAGAAAGAAAGAAAGAAAGAAAGAAAGAAAGAAAGAAAGGAAGGAAGGAAGGAAGGAAGGAAGGAAGGAAGGAAGGAAGGAAGGAAGGAAGAAAGAAAGAAAGAAAGAAAGAAAGAAAGAAAGAAAGAAAGAAAGAAAGAAAGAAAGAAAGAAAGAAAGAAAGAAAGAAAGAAAGAAAAGAAGGAAGGAAGAAAGGAAGGAAGAAAGAAAACAGACAGAAACCAAGGGAAGAGAGACATGCATATAACAAAAATAAACTCAGAAATAAACCCTAAATTTATAATAATCCCAAACTCAGATGACCAAAGGCCAATGTAAAAGCATAATCAACAACAGCCAGAATAGTATGACACCAAAAGAGCCCAGATATACTACTACAGCAAGCCCTGGATATTCCAACACAGCTAAAGCACAAGAGAATAACTTTAATCCAATCTATGACAACAATAGAGGCCATTAAAGATGAAATGAATAAATCTCAATAAAACCCAAGAAAATATAAACAGATGGGTGAAGAAAAATGAATAAAATTGTTCAAGACCTGAAAATGGAAATAGAAGCAATAAAGAAAACACAACCTGGGGGGAATCCTGAAGATGGATAACCTAGGAAAGAGAACAGGAACTACAGACCAAAGCATCACCAACAGAACACAAGAGATGGAAGAAAGAATCTCAGATGTAGAAGATAGAGTAGAAGAAATTGACATATCAGTCAAAGAAAATGTTAAATCTAAAAACTTTCTGATAAAAAGCATCCAGGAAATCTGGAGCACTGAAAAGATCACACCTAAGAATTACAAGAATAGAAAAGAAAAGAGTCCCAGTTCAAAGGCCAAGAAAATATTTTCAACAAAATCATAGAAGAAAATTTCCTAACCTAAAGAAAGAGATGTCTATAAAAATATGAGAAGCTTGGAGAACACCAAATTGATTGGACCAGAAAAGAAGGTCTCCTTGCCACATAATATAAAAACACTAAATGAAAAGAACAAAGAAGATTAAAATCCACAAGGGAAAAAGTCCAAGTAACATTTAGAATTACACCTGACTTCTTAACAAACACTCTAAAAGCCAGAAGGGCCTGGATATATGTCTTGCAGACTCTAAGAAACCACAGCTGCCAGCTCAGACTACTATACAAAACTTTCAATCACCAGAGATGGAGAAAACAAGATATTCTATTATTAAGCCAAATTTAAAATGTATCTACCCACAATCCAGCACTATAGAAGATACTAGAAGAAAAAAACTCCATTCAGCCCAAGGAGGTTAACTATATACAAGAAAACACAAAAAAATAATGTCACACAAGTAAAACCAAAAGAAGGGACACATACACACATACCACTACCAACAACAACAACAACAACAAAAAGAAACATGAAAATGACAGGAATTTAAAATCATTGGTCATTATTATCTCTCAACATCAATACGCTCAATTCCCCAGTAAAAAGACATGGGATAATAGAATGGATAAAAAAACAGGATCCATTTTTCTGATGCATAGAAGAGACTCACATCAACATGGAAGACAGACATTACCTCAGAGTAAAAGACTGGAAAAAGATTTTCTAAGCAAATGGTCCTAAGAAGCAAGCTGGTATAGCCATTCTAATATCTACAAAATTAGACCTCCAACCATAATTAATCAAAAAACTTGTGGAAAGACATTTCATACTCATCAAAGGAAAAATTCCATCAAAATGGCATCTCAACTCTGAACATCTATTCCCCAAACACAAGGGCACCCAGATTTGTAAAAGAAACATTACTAAAGCCAAAATTACACATCAAACCCCATATATTAATACTGGAAGACTTTAACACTCCACTCTCACCAATGGACAGGTCATCTAGACAGAAGCTAAACAGAGAAATAATGGAACTAACCAACGTTATGACACAAATGGACCTAACAGGTAATTACAGAACTTTTTACCCAAACACAAAAGGATATACCTACTTCTCAGCACCTCATAGTATCGTCTTCAACACTGACCATATACTCAGGTGCAAAGTAAGCCTTAACAGATTGAAATAACAAAATTGAAATAACAGGAACTACAGACCAAAGCATCACCAACAGAACACAAGAGATGGAAGAAAGAATCTCAGATGTAGAAGATAGAGTAGAAGAAATTGACATATCAGTCAAAGAAAATGTTAAATCTAAAAACTTTCTGATAAAAAGCATCCAGGAAATCTGGAGCACTGAAAAGATCACACCTAAGAATTACAAGAATAGAAAAGAAAAGAGTCCCAGTTCAAAGGCCAAGAAAATATTTTCAACAAAATCATAGAAGATACACCTGTATCTTATAAGACCACCATGGATTAAAGCTGGACTTCAACAACAGAAAACCTACAAACTGAACAAGGCTCTACTGATCAAGGAAGAAATAAAGAAAAAGTTAAAGACTCTTTAGAATTCAATGAAAATGAATGTATAACATCCCAAAGGGGTCAAGGACATTGCAAGAAAACCCACAAAATCAGCTGACCTGGGCTCATATAGGTTCACGGAGGCTAAACTGAAGATCAGGGAGCTTGCATGGGACTGACCTAGGCACTAGTTCTCCTTGTGGAACTCCTAACAGTGGGAACAAAGGCTGTCTCTGACGACTCTGGTGCCTCCTTTTGGGACCCTCTTCTTCTACTGGGTTGCCTTAATAGGGAAAGAGGTGACTAGTCTTATTGCTACTTGAGATGCTATAAGTGGTTGATATCCATAAGGGGCCTTCCCTTTGCTCAAGAAAAATGGAGGAGGAGTGGATGGGAACAGGGGAAGGGGACTAGGAGGATAGGAGGGAGGGGAAACTGTGGTAGGGAGGAATAGATGATAGATACATAGATACATAAGTATATAAATAGATGTTTGAGAGGCATAAAGAATGGGGAAAAAAGAGGGTTTTTGTCATGATGTCTCTTTAGAGCAATAGAAATCCAAACCAAGATAACTTCTTCCTCCTTCTCACTCTCATTCAGATTTATGGCCTCTTTTTTCATTAACTGTTATTGCATTTATATATACATACACATATACATATCTACTTATACATACACATGTATATATATACCTAAATATACATATATACATATATACATATATGTGTGTGTGTATATATATATATATATATGTGTGTGTGTGTGTGTGTGTGTATATATATATATATATGTATATACATATACATATATATATATATTCTCAGGGGTAACCATTTGGTATGGGTAACCAATTGATGTGCTGCACCCTAATGAAGGAGTATTGGTCCTCCTTGTTTGCTTGCCACTGAGATCACCACCTTAAAGAACAGTGTTATTAATCAAATGAGCATCTTCTAACTTCTGCAACAAAGACTTAGTTTGGTGTATTGCCCATAAAATGTCCACAGACCTGGCAAAGGACAGTCTTCCACTCTAAGCATTCCTTGCCTGTACCTCTTTGTGTAGGGTGGACTTCTCATGCCCCCACCCCACCCCCGTCCACTTTGACCATGGCTGTTGGTATCACCCTTGTTCAGTTTATTTTTGGCCAATCAAGTTGGTGATTTCATGGGCATTAGTAGAAGACAGGATCTCACAGCAAACTCCCACATCTTCTGTGTCTTTCAATCTTTCTGCCCCCTCTTCCAAAGTATTGTCTAAGCCTCAAGTGTGGGAGTGTTTTATACAATGTATCTGTAAGGACTGAGCTCCACAACTCTGAGTTTTGATTGGTTGTGGTTTCTTGTAGTGGCTTCCATTTGTTGCAAAAAGAAGCTTCTTTGTTGAAGGATGAGAATTACAATCATCAGGGATATACACAATTATTTAAAGTGTAGGTAGGGAGTGTGCTGCTTTAATAAAGTGGTGGTCCTAGATTCTCCAAGATTCATGACCTCACTACCCCTGAGTGGTTGGCTAGGTTTCCAGTACCGAGCTTGGGCTCTGTCTTTGAGGTATGATTTTTATTTTTACTAAATTTTTAGAGCTACAGCTAATGTTTTGATAGTTTTATTCAGTTCCATAGTTGCTCCTTAGGGAAAGGAGCCTTAACTGCCCACCTCCATTATGATGAAGAAAGTATTATCTAAAATTTATTTTAAACTAAATGTTTTCATCTTAAGTAATATTAAATATTAATATAGCATTCAAGATGAAAACACCAGTATAGTCATGGTGAATGGAGTTCATAAGGAATGGAAAACACTAGATAATTTGCTTAATTAATGCAGGCCTTATTAAATGAGTATTTGTTAAAATATATGTTAATATATGGGTAGTCATCTGATGAATAGACTAAGATATTTAACTTCTAAGTTATTAAAATGCATTTACAAAAGTGTCAATCAAAAAGAAGTGAGGGGAGAGAAGGGGATTATACAGATTTCTGAATAGAGAACAACTCCAAATCTACCAACCATCACATTACGTGTGGTTAGGTAAATAGATATCTATTAGAAATTGGCAATGTTCTGATTGTGTTAATTAAATGAAACTATCAACAGTGATTACAAGAAATACTAAAAAGTGTACAACCAAGGAAAAAATAACAAACTAGGAAAAATAAATGCCAGATGAATAAAATAGAACAGTGTTGACATAGGGAAAAAAAGGAGCCCAACACCAAATGCATTTCAAGAAATAGGGATACCGTATTTAACAGGGGAGACAATATTAATGAGCAAACAAACTTCTTTGTTCTGAGAATAATAATGTTTTGAATAATAAGCATCAGTGACAAAGTGTGTAACAAACAACCTGCCTTAGCAACAAGAAGAAACCACAATAAGAAATTACTAAATATTTAAACCTAGCATGATGTTAAAATTCTCTACAAGCAGATCAAGCAGGGTTTGGTAGTACACACCTTTAGTCCTAGCATTGCGGAAGCAGAAGGAGATGGATTCTGCAAGTTAAGGGATGTCTGTGAATACACAGTAAGACCTTTCTCACAAAATAAAAATGAAAAGATGAGATGTTTTAAGATATTCGTTTAAAAAGCAATAAGACTTAGAAGAGTCAAAACAATATTAACTACATGCATGGGACATACACACATTCATACATTGTATATACACTGTACGTATTTGACTTTTAATTTGAAGCAGGTATATTTGACTATATATTGTCTATAAAGCCAAGTTCAACATAGTCTAGAAAGCAGATATCAGGAGTGGCATAGTTAATAACTACAAAACTAGGAATAAACTAGAAATAAAAGCTAGCAAGCAACACCCTTCCCCCACCCACTGAAAACTAAAGCTTTCTACTAGCTTTCAAGTATACAGTATATTGATGGGTTTTTTTTTTTACCATTTTTCTAAAGATTTACTTACTTTATGTATATAAGTGCTCTGTCTGCATGCACACCTGTAAGCAACCCGTGGGCATCAGATCCCATTACAGATGCTTGTGAGCCGCCATGTGATTCCTGGGAATTGAACTCAGGACCTCTAGAAGAGCAGCCAGTGCTCTTAACCACTGAGCCATCTCTCCAGCCCCATAATATATTGATATTAACTATAGTCATTATTGTTGAACTTATCCCTATGCTATCATTGTAGCTTTGTATCTTTTCACTTGACTATTGCTAATAAAATAAAGTGTTCTAACTAAACTTAAATATATAATGTATTTCATATGTTAATTGACTAGATTTAACATCCAAAACACACATTCACTATAGACTATAAATACATTCAACTTCATTTATCAATTAAAAATAAACTTAAGGCAAACTTGAAAATGAAAATGGTTATCTAATTTAAAATGAGTTAAGAGACATATGAATATATATGTATATATATGAATATAGCATTTAAAATTATTAAAATGTAAAATATGGGGTAGGAGCTGGAGAGATGGTTTTATCATTAACAGGGATTGCTGCTCTTTCAGAGACCCCAAGTTCCCAGCACACACATCAAGGGTCTCCCAGCCAACTATAACTCCAGTTTTAAGGAATCTGATATATTCTTCTGACCTAAAGCGACACCAGCACATGCCTAGCACACACACACACACACACACACACACACACACACAAGTGCACACAAACACACATTTTAAAAATAAAATAAGGAGCTAAAGAAACAGCTCAGTCTATAAAATATTTTCCATGCAAGCGTGAGACCTGAGTTTGGATTCCCAGCACCACACAAGAAGTTGGCCACGTTGGCACTCAGCTGTAATCCCTACATGGTGAGGCAGAGATAAGCAGACCCCTAGACCTCATCAGTCACCTATCCCAGCCAAACTTATGAGCTGAGATTCAGTGAGAGACCCTGTCTCAAAAAAATAAGGTGAAGAATGACTAAGGAGGACATCCAACATCAACCTCTGGCCTCCAAATACACACATGCATATGCTCACAGAAACACATACCTATCACACACACACACAGAGAGAGAGAGAGAGAGAGAGAGAGAGAGAGAGAGAGAGAGAGAGAGAGAATTTAAAATACAATGTACTTTTAATTCAAATAACTAAAAATAATTTTGAAATAAATTCAATAAAAATAAAACCATATATTGTTAAAATATAAACAATAAATATTAATAGGCTCTAACATTGAAAAACAAAGCCAGTTACTTGGAAAGATTAATAAAAATAGCTGATATGTTTTACTAGTCGTGGAAAGTATAATAAGCAAGAACAAAAATTATGAAGATGAAATTACAGAGAAAATACTATATGTAAGTTCTATAGCATCAAGATAAGACCTAAATGAGTTGGATGTTTGCTAAGAGAAGAATTTGTGAAATTTGGGGGAAATAGACACAAATGTTGACGCACCTAAGCCACAGGATAAATTGTTAGGAAAGAATCATTCCTTCTTCAGGCAATACTCCTCCCAGGTAGCGCATGATCATTCCCAGCTTGCTGGGGAACAGCACGTTCCCAGCATATACCAACCGTTTCAAAATACAGAATAGAGATTAAAAAAAAAAAAAGCCAAGCATCTACCTTCATGTGGCTAATATAACTGTCGCAAGTTCTAGACCAAGAAAGCATAAAGAAACTATTCTCCATTCTTTTACATAAAAGTCGCATCAATAGTAATAAATCAAAGTAATTAGTGTTTGTGATGTAGGATGAAGATACCCATAATAACCAGGCAGTATCCAACGCAGGAATATAGTGATGCCATAGAAGACCACAATCAAGATGCTCCATCCTCATTAACGTAGTAAAATGAAAAACATGAAGTAGATACAGAAATAGAGTGTAACAACATTTGAATCCATTTTTAAAGTAGTGGGTTTAAAATAGAGAAAATATCTCAATGTAACAAACACAGTTAAAATGTTGAAATACAGCAAGCATTACAAGAAAGGAAACAAAACAGATGCCTCATGTCACACCCACCATTCGAATCAGCCAGAAGTCTTAACAGTAGGCAACAGTGCTATTTTTAAAAGCATAAATATTGGGACGGAAGATTTACAAATACTGTGCTTGGAGACAATAAGATCACTTATCTAGAAAACCCAACACAATCAACTGAAATTAGAAGTAACAAGAAAGCAACCACATGTCTGATCAGTGTCTGAGTTTCCTTTTAGTTGCTGTGATCAAACACCAAAAAGAGCAACTTGAGAGGAAAGGGTTCATTGGGCTTGTAGCTTACAGCCCATCATCCAGAGAAAGCAGCAGAGGAACTGAAGGCAAGATCATGGAGGAGTGCGTCTCCCTGGCTTGCTTCTCACGGCTTGCTCAGCCTACTTCTTTGTCCAAGTCAGGACCCCCTGCCCAGGGATAATACCTCCTGCAGTGAGATGTGACCTCACATATCAACTGGCAACCAAGAAAATGTCCCACAGCCATGTTTATAGGCCAGTCTGATGAAGGCAATTACTGGGCTGGGATTCCCTAGGTTTGTGTCAAAATGACAGAGATTATTATCATCCTTAAATAAAGAACAAAAACACTCTACACAAAAGCAACAAATCATTAAGCTATGATAATAAAACCAAATTTAATTTAAAAACAAAAGCAATTAAATACAATAGAATCAAAAGTGTAAAAAAAGGAAAGTCATTGTTACGGGTATCAAACCTTGTTATAAAGAACGTCCTCTGGAGCAGCTTGTTACCAGGGCCGTAATGGAACACTATGGAGAGTCAAGGGCAACGCATATAAAGAACAGCACGGTGGCATGTTAGAGAAGGAAAAGTCGTCCTGCTCGGTAATTATGACTGGCAAAATCAGCTGTCGACTTAGGAGCAAAATAAAAAGTTACTGCCCAACCTTAAGACGTTCTCAATTATTCATAAAAGAACAGAAAAAAATATATACAATAAAAATTTTAATTGATCATAAAAGACTAAGGCTTTTTAAACAGAAATACAAATGACCAAAGAAAGATATTGGTATATTTGATGACAGCAAAAATCTTAACTTCTACAAGGCCAAAAGGTATCACTAAAACCTTGCAACATGAGAAGCAGATGAAAAAAGAGAGACTGGCAAGTTTATAACTGACAATATATTAGTATCTAAATATTTACATTCACTTTTTAAAATCTATAACTAAAAGGCAAACAAATCAAAGGGAAAGTGTGTAGAAAAATTTGCATGTTGTACATCAAAAGCCAAGAGAAGAGACAGCAGAAACCCTGAAGAACTGGATGCTAGAAAACCATTGGAAGGGAAGAAAACTATTTAAAAAGCAAATTTCTAGGTGAACTACCATTTTGTTACAGTGCATAATTTTAATAAGATATCAATATTCATGAGAGGTCCTCAAAATAATGGTGAGTTAGGTTGCTATGAAATTCCTGTTTTGTTTTGTTTTATTAGATATTTTCTTTATTTACATTTCAAATGTTATTCCCTTTCCTAGTTTCCTCTCCGAAAACCTCCTATTCGCCCCCATCCCTGATCACCGACCTACCCACTCCTGCTTCCTGGCATTCCCCTACACTGGGGCTTAGAGCCTTCCCAGGACCAAGGGCCTCTCCTCCCATTGATGACCAACCAGGCCATCCTCTTCTACATATGCAGCTGGAGCCATGAGTCCCTCCATGTGTATTCTTTGGTTGGTGGTTTAGTCCCTGGGAGCTCTGGGGGTACTGGCTAGTTCATACTGTTTGTTGTTCCTCCTTGACGCAAATCCCTTCAGCTCCTTGGGTGCTTTCTCTAGCTCCTTTGCTGGGGACCCTGTGCTCCATCCAATGGATGGCTGTGAGCATCCACTTCATTCCTGTTTTTATGTTTAACAAGAAGAAGAGTTGTTTTTTAATTTGTTTGATTTTTATCTTCATCTATGGAGTCTAAATGTGTGTGTGTGTGTGTGTGTGTGTGTGTGTGTGTGTGTGTGTGTGTGTGTGTGTGTGTGTTTTGTATCTGTCTGTCTGTCTGTCTGTCTGTCTTTGGTTCCAACACAGTACATGGCAGGCAAGCACTCTGCTACTTAGCTATATCCACAACTCTCTTTTATTATTTTTGTTGGACCACAGGGTTGCGGGGAACCAAAGCCAGCTCCTCTGCAAGAGCAACAAATGTTCTTAAAGAGCTGAACCTTGCCAAGTTCACCACTCTTAAAGTTCGAGTTCTTTACAAATGAGCATATATTCCAAGCATTTTATACAACCCTAAGAACTGAATGTCCAAAGAAAACTTACTCTTGAAGCGTGTGTTTATAATCCCAGAAGTCAGAAGCTGAGGTGGGAGAATAGTGAGCTCTAGGCCAGGCTGAACTATGGCCAGATTTTCAGACTGGGAACCCCCAATCCTCAAACACAGCAGTCCCATGGCAAACAAGCAACCAAGCTCCGCGCCTCTTTCTCATCCTTCTTGCAGATTTGAACAAGAAGTCTATACTTGCAGGCTAAAACTCTGCAACAAGCCTGAAGAGGCACTCTAGGGAAGCAACCCGTGCACCTCCACTGTGGTAAATTGAAGATAAGGAAGTGGGAACTTCCAGGAGACCATAATCCCTTCAAAGAGTTTCCAGAAGCAGTTGAGGTTTCAGAAAGGCCACCATTTTATGCTAGGGCAAAAATCACTTGAAGGTTCTTTTAATTTTCTGATGTCTTTTAAGCTAGTCAATTGAACTTGGAAAGGATTGAAATATAAAAGGTTTCAGCTGAGCAGGTTGCGTTCTGTTAAATGATACAAATTGCATGTGCCATTTAACATACCTTTATCTCTGCAGATTGGATTCTAATAGGTAAATTCATCTTCTCTGTATGAGACTTTCTTGCTGATACCTGGAAGGTCGCTGTGTTATTATTCAAGTCTTTGCTCTCCAAATGAGGAGACTGGAGAGACAGCTATAAAAGATGTTCTGGCTTAATATTTCATCACTGGAGAGAGAGACAAGGCTCTGGTATGTTGTTGCCCCATATGTGATGCTGTTTAAGGCAAAACAGTCCAGATGATACAAGAGGCACTTAAGTCCATCTACCACATTCTTCTGCCCTCGGAACGCCCGTGGGGAAGACCTCTGCTCCCTGAAGAGGGGGACACAGTGTTCCATAAGAAATGAGCAATCACAGGGCGACCCTAGAAAATGGGCAAGCCTACACAATCTGCAAAATGTGAGCTTTGTCTAAGCAGAATGGGAAACTGTTCCTCAGCCCTGTGCTTAGAGAAGCTGGAACCTACTGTTTAAACGAAGGGCTAGGTTCCGAGGGACTCTTGTGGGGTTAGAGGAAGAGTGTTTTCATGTGAATGTGGAGAGGGCCTTTGCATAGATGGGATCAACCAAGGGGTAGCAGGGTTCCCACATGCAACAGTATGTGTCCACAGTCTCCAAAATTGCATTCACCTGGGTAGACTTGCCTTCCCTAAACATCCTTTGGTTGGTTATGTTACTCTCAAAGATTCGAAAGTTAAAAGTAACAATTGCATGCGATAAAACTTAGGCAGTAGCCATAAGTTGTTTCCTTCTTGGCTTTGTTTCATTTTCTTTTCCAGATTCGGAAGAAACTGAGAAAAATGTATGTATGTGCCTTTCTCGTCCATTTTTAATTTGTCAATTAAGATGTCTCATTCACAACTTAAGTAATTATACAGTAATTTGGCATACAATAAGTTTTGACATCTTAAAAAATATATTACATCACTTTTTAGATATATGCCAGTGAATATTAAGATTTCATGTATCTCAGTCACTTGGAAATGCATAAGCTCTCCTGAGTCAAAACTTTCTTTCTTTCTTAAACTCATATTTGAACTCCATTCCCCCCACAAAATTTTATTATAATGTAAATTTTAATGCTTCAAAGTATGCTTTTGATCACCATTTATAATGCCTTGAAACAACAATAAATAAACAAATAAACTAAAATGCATTTTTTACTGAATCTCCAGTTTCCAAAAGGATCTAAAAAGAAAAAAAAAAGTCTATTCTGGATTAAGTGGTCATTTCAATTTTTAATTTGTATGTAGTTTTGATAAATAATTTTAAACACAAAAGCATGGTAGGGCAGGAAATATGCTTCTTAATAAGATAAATGAGGCTTTTTAGAAAATTAATTTACATATACATGGATGAACATTCTTCATTACTGTAGTGAGACAGGATTTGTCATCAATTTTATTCTCTCTGTAATGTAAGCATGAAAACAACTCCTTCAATAGACAGCTAGATACAAGTAGCTTTACTGTAGTAATGTCCTTTGTTAGCTTTTCTTTTCAAACCACATTTATATTTTTAAATTACATGCAAAACAAAATGACATCTTCCTTCAGAGTCACTGAAAGCAAAGACATGAAACTGCCTAAGATGCAGAGGATGTTTTGCTAGGAATTAGCTGTTTTCTCAGCTCTCAACACCAGCTCTTTGAGTGGTCTCCTTCCTTGGCCCCTAGACACTCTTCCATTTCTCCTTGAAATGCTACCATGCACCTCCAGGGACATGTTCACCTGATTTGTAAACAAACAGTTGAAATACACAAGCTCAACTATCCTATACGGGATGCTAATCTTATCAGAGACAAATGCTGGCTGAAAACTATAGGCAAAGTATCTTGGCAGCAGGTGACTAACTGGGGTAACAAACATTTATGCAAGCATATATTATTACATGGAAATTTCAAGAAATTTTCAGAGATAAAGACTGGATTTCATGGTCCTAGGTGGATAGCTCAGTTGTAGATAAAGTATTTGCCTTTCAAGTATGAAGGACTGAGCTCTGTCCTCCAGACCCCAGGTGCCTGCTCTACACTCCCATGGTCAAGAAGTTCTCTTGGCTCAGTGGACTGCCACAGTGGCCAAATCTGCAAGTTCAAGGTTAGTAAGAGACTGGATTTCCTCTAGTCGATTGATGGGATTCCTTGGTGTCTTTAATGGTGAGTAGGGAGGTGCATCTGACTTTTAAACATCAAAGAAAACACCTGTTCTCACTTATTTTCTTGAATCAACCAAAACAATAGGAGAACCTAAAGGCAAACTCGTCTTCAATAAAGCTACAGATGTTACTATTCTGAGTCTCACATATAAAGAAGGGTAGTCATATATTTAGTGATGGAGGACATACTAAACCAAGATGTGGCTGTTGATGGAGGAAAGGGAGCGGAGTGTATACTCATGATAAAATTGGTAGGAGATAAACAATAGGAGTAGAAAAATATATTGAAAGATAGAAAATGTTCTCAAATTTAAAAATAAAACTCAAAGTGTTAACAATGCCATCTCTCCTGTAGTTAACCTATATTGTTATGAGACCTTAAAAGCAAACAGCTCAAAACTCTAAAAGTAGATATAAGAGGGACCACAAATACATTCTACCTAGAGCAATTAAAACAATGTGGTGCTGAGACATGAATAGATGTGTTAATGAAACAAGAATCTCTAACACAGACCTAAAAATGCAACAGTTATAATAAAAATTAATTTTTAAATCACAGGAGGGAATGTTTAATGAAAGCATTGGGATGGGTGAATAACAAGGCAATGAAAAAACAGATTTAGATGAATACATCAGGGGAAAAAGTCCAACTTGATCAAATATCTACATCTTAAAATCAAACCAATAACAGCAACTAAAAATAAGATCAACTTCTAAGATCTCAAAATTGGAAAAAAAAAGATTTACATGTGGGGAAAAACCCTGAAGTCACTCATAAATTCAACTCTGTTAAAATAAAAACTAAACATGGCAACTTTACCATAATTCAGAAAATAAATTACAAACTGAGGGTGGGGGAAGGTGTGTGCATGCCAGGTTATTAATATATAAACAAGATCAGTAGCTCAAAGGAAAGTGATTGGAACCAAGGACAACAGGAAACAGCTCTGAGAAAGGGTCCTCAAACTCCCAGAGATTAAGAGGTATTCCATTTCAGTTCAAAAAATAAACAATGCTAAGCAATGCTACAAGAAAGCAAGCTAACAGCAAATGAGCTTGTAGGTTTCAGTTGAGCCCAGAAGCTCAGGAGTAGTACACACACACACACACACACACACACACACACACACACACACACACACACACAGAGGAGGAAGAGAGGGAGAGAGGGAGAGAGGGAGGGAGGGAGGGAGGGAGGGAGATGGAGATGGAGATGGAGATGGAGTGACAGAGAGAGACTTTCCCAGTGTATTTTTCCCTTAACTCTCTTCTTTCAGCAAAGAAAGATCCCATATAAAAGATGATTGATAGATAAGATACATACATACATACATACATACATACATACATACATACATACATACATACATAGAAAGGAAGAAATAGATTTTAAAGCTTACAACAGGCTGTGGCTTTCATGTATTATATTATCAAAAAGCAATTCATTGAGGTGCCTTATAGTCTTTTAGTTACTATGCCTTGATTCCAGCCCTACCTTTCCAAATAAACCCACCAACCTTTGTTCTGCCCACAGGAGGTACAGAGTGTAAGGCTGGAAAGAATAAATTCCTTCCACCTGTCTGTTTTCTGTCCCTGCCAGCAACTCAGCAGTCCAGTTTTCACCTGCCCACTCCCTGTTTGGTTACTGCAGCTTCTGAGTCCAGTTTGCAAGGTTTCCAGAATTTGATCATACAGCTTGCTGGTTCCACATCGCTAGTCAATCAGTGCACCCTGCTGGGACTTTGGTCTCAGCTCTACAGGGGTCCTCCTCCAACTTCACAATACTAGCTAAACCATACTCTATTCAAAAAGGTCTGGGTCTCCATGTTAGGAGGCTCGTCGTTGGACAGCTTCTAAATTAATCATTTCAACATCTTTGCTTGTTCCTGAGCCCTGGAGATGCTATCTGTTTCCTATAATCAATCACTATCCCCCTGACACATACACACAGAGGGAGGGAGGGGGGAGGGAGGGAGGGAGGGAAATGGAGACGGAGACAGAGAGACAGAGAGAGACTTTCCCAGTGTCTTTTTGCCTTAATTCTCTTCTTTATAACCACATTTGGACCTTGAGAAATCTGTATATAAAACTGAGCTAAAATAGCCGGATGGACTTCTGAAAGGCTCTTAACCATATGCTAAGAAAGGAATGGAGACACAGATGGTCTCGGACATGATTGGAAAGAGGATTGATACTCCCTGTGATGATTTACGCATGAAATGTCCCCAGGATTTGTTTGAACTCTTGGTCCCCCACCTTTGTGGCACTGTATTGAGAGTCTGGAACCTTGTGGAGGTGGAACATGGAATGGTAGCTGAGACTCTAATTAGATTTGGTTTCCTATATGCCAAGCCTGGAGCCACCCACCCCTTGCCATCCTTGAAGTGAGAGACTGTATCTACTGAACTATGCATGCATTTTCTTTTCTTGTCAGCTATTCTGTCCCAGCCACAAGCAAAGTAACACTCCCCAAGAAAGCTTGTGACTAACTGCAATTTCATTTCTAGGAATTTATCTAACATATAAAAATGATACATGTGTGAAATACTGTATAAAAACTGGAAGCTGTCATATTTTTACAAAAGTTAATCAGTAGCAGACAAATTAAAAGATCACCAACAAGTAAATGGTTCTCTTCAACTTTTTTTTTTAGAATCTTCATTGTCCTGGCTAGTTTCTCATGCTATTGTGGGTGGTGCCACTCCTGGATTGGTGGTCCTGGGTTCTATCAAAAAGTAGGCTGATGATCTCATAATTGATAATTTAGGCTAAAACTACCAAGGGACTGAGGACAGATATTGTGTGTAATACGTTTTCCCAAGTAACTATTCTCTACGTGTGTAGAGATATTGCTATGGTAATGAGTGCTCAGACTGTAGAGGTACTCAGAACTCTGTAACATTACTTTTTTGTAAACGCTTTTTCACTCTTAATAAATATATATGTGACATTAAAAAAAAAGTAGGCTGAGCAAACCATGTGAAACAAGCCAGTAAGTAGTACTCGTCCATGGCCTCTGCATCAGCTCCTGCCTCCAGGTTCCTGCCCTGTGTGAGTTTCTGTCCTGACTTCCTTCGATAATGAACAGGGATACACAAGTATAAGCAAAATAAACCCTTTCCTTCTCATGTTGGTTTGGTCATATTTTTATTGTAGCAATAGAAACACTAAGACACTCATACATGTATACAACGAAATATCGTCATATTCACCAAACCTATTCCAACTCCCCTTGGAAAGAGTTTTAAGTTTTAAGTTTTCATTCATGAAACATTATGCAGAAATAAAATTAATCTCTAAAAATCAGTATAGGCTCTGAGATGACAGTGAGTGTGAAGGGAATGCACAAATGTAGTGTTTGTAGCCTCTGCTTGAATTTTTTTAATTACAAAAAAAAATGTATGTTTGCATAGAGTGTGTCTGGGAGGATGCATAAGAAACTGATTAGAACAGGGGTGAGATAAAGACTTAAATGGTATTTGCCAATCCTCTTGGACCTCATAAATTTTGTAGGAGATAGATAGATAGATAGATAGATAGATAGATAGATAGATAGATAGATAGATAAAGATAGATATCTTCTACAAAAGAAATTTAAATAAAAAAAAATTTAAATATCCACTGGGAAGAAATGAAGTATTCTCTAACTCAAAACTGCAAAATGTGCAAAAATGTTTATCTGTTCTCTCTCCCAAGGCAACATTAGCAGCATGTTAAAAAAAAATAAATAAAAATGATTTAAACTCACTGCAATGAAAAGAATAGGAGAATAGCTATTAGCAAGTGAAATATTCCTAAACATTTCTGCAAGAGGAAAAGTGGATAAAACACTGTGAAGTTGGGCAGGGGAAGCTGTAGTCTAGGATATATGGCGATGCAGGGAGGGCTGCAGGCAAGCAGGGAGAAAATCTCCCCAAGAGAGCCTAGAAATCTCCATCCTGCCTCCAAGACCCAGGGCTGCAGACAGTAGTGGTAGCCCCTGAAGGTTATTAACAGCACTGATTCCACAGTCCTCCCCTAATCCTTTAATCACACTGGCTGGATAATAAGTGTTTTACTTCCATGCCAAAAACAAACGCTTAAACAAAGGGTATTTTCTAAGGAAAATTACCAAAATAAAGCAAACAAATGGAGATGGTGATGTTTTAGGACTCTCAAAGGTTTAGGGGGCCCTTTAAATTGCATAATTAAAGAATGTCTAACCTGAAGGCAGCCTCGACACACACTCATCCAAAAAACATACGCACATTGGATTTTTTTCCCTTAGTCTTAAATATGATGGATGACCAAAGTCCATTATGCGCTTGTACTTGAGGTGAATGCAACTTAGAAGGAAAATACAGAGATAAGGTAGGAGAAAATTAACTCTGGAGGTGGTATAGGCTACTCGGGGGACAGGAGAAAATTTAGAAATAAAACTCTATGCCAGGTGTGATGGATGGTGCAGACTTGCCATTCCAGCTCCCAAGAGGCTACGGTAGAAGAATCCTGAATGCCAAGCTGGAGTTACATAGAACAATGCCATGGAAAATGACTAGGGAGAAGCTAAAACTTCACAGATAACTCCACATACAAGCTCTCATTAGTAGGGAACAAAGTATTATTTTTTTAAGTCAGTGAAATAAGAAAATACAAGACACTTAGCAAAAATATGTGATTGACAAATTAAACATTATGAACAAAAAATTAAAAATATAAAAGGAGGAAAAACCTCTCTGAATATTGAACCAAGAAATTCCAATATCCAAGTAACAAAAAGTCCAGAAAGAGACAGCTGAGGTTGGCTAATCATAAAAGAAATGAGAATAACCCAAATTCAACAACCAGTTTCCAAACTAAGATTGTCCACCAGGTACCCAAGGCAACCAAGATATTCACATCTGCTCCCAAGTTCTTGAAATTTCAGAGTATCAAAGGGCTGGAGAGAGAGTTCAGCAGTTAAGAGCTCTTAGTGTACTTCAGAATACATAATTCAGTTCCCAGAACCTACATCAGGCAGCTTAGAGCACTCTATAACCCCAGCCCCAGGTAATCTGACACCCTCATCTAGCCTCTGCAGATACCTGCTTACACATGGTGTACACACATATAAATAAAAATAAATCTTAAAAAATATAGAGAGAAAATCCTAAAATTTTCTTCAGCAGAAAAAAAAGCCATTAAATTATAAGAAATATGTTGGTATCAAATTTGAGAAATGAATATAAATTTTAGTGGAGAAGGTTCTTCATAGTCATAAGCAAGGGGGAAATGGCTTGGGGGACTGGAACAGTAGCTCAGTGGATAAAAGCATTTGTTGGACAAACATGAAGACATGAGTTCAAATCCACAATACCCAAGTCAAAGGCTGGGCATAAGCTTTGAATGCTAGTTCTGTAATGCAGTAGGAATGGCAAGGTGGCTGGAGCTTGTGAGCCACCAGACTAGGTGCAGGCTCAGTGGGAGACCCTGTCCCAAAGGACTAAGCACGTTGCGATAGAACAGGACATCCAATGTCTTCCTATGGCCTCTGCACATACACAGGAGGAGCACATACAACACACCACACACACACACACACACACCACATATACAACATATACAACATAACATACCACACAGCACACACACATACCACACAAACACACAGCATACATACAACACACACACAACACACATACACACAAAACACACACATCCCACACACATATGCACACACCACACATATACACATATATTCTACATATAATACAGGGGGATGGTAGAAGAAACTAATTCCTTAGATTTGATTATATTCTTACTCCTAAAAAGACAAGAAATAGAAGAAAGAAGGAAAAAAGGATTGGGGACTCTAAGGGGCAAAAAAACAAAGAGAAGAAAAAGATATTACACACATACACCACACACATACAATACAAACATAACACACATGATCACATAACACACATAATCACACAACACACATATACACACATACACAACACACACACATAGGGTGGTATTTTCAACTTAGAATTTGACAGCCATTTTGATATCAATGTGAGAGGACAGAACAAAGGCATTATCAGGTTTGTAAGGACCTCCCTACCTGTCCATGGAAAATTACTTTAAGACGTGTTCCAGAAAAGCTAAGAAGCGAACCAAAAAGAGAAAGATATGAGATCAAGGAAACTGGAGCCATAGCATGGAGAGTAATGAAAAGAAGACTCAAAATGACATCTCTTAGGCCAGCCTAAGTAACAATCAGCCCAGGCTAGGAAGAGAGAGCAGCCGAGTCCAAAATAAGGTATTGATAGGTAGGGGGATGGTAGAAGAAACTAATTCCTTTGATTTGACCATATTCTTACTGCTACAAAGACAGGAAATATAAAAGAGAGAGAGAGAGAGAGAGAGAGAGAGAGAGAGAGAGAGAGAGAGAGAGAAATGATTGAGAACTCTAAGGAACAGCAAAACAAAGAGAAGAAAAAAGATAATTATATCATTTGGCTCTGCAGTGGACAATATCCACAAAATCATAATCACATAAACACTCCCAAGCTTCAGTGTTTAAAGCCCATCTGTAGACAAAGCGCATAATTTTTGCTCTGATAAGAATAGAATGTAAGCTCCACAGGTGATCTGCAGATCTAAGCTGTGTGAGGAGAGAAGGGCGACGGGGAGGAGGAGAAGAGCACAGAAAGCATTGCATGAATCTCCCATCCTACACAGTGCAAAAGGGAAGACAGACGTTTCAGGATGCACCTCTGCTGTTTGGAATTTAAAAAGCAGCCGGTGCAATATAAAGAGATGACTGACGGGTGTGGTCCATCGGGGAAGCGGTCAAGATGTGCCACTATTTTCTGTCCTGATACAAAGTCTGTAGCTACTGTTTAAAATCCACAGCAAAGGGAGTGCTTTAGAACTGTTGTTGCTGCTTTTGAAAAGCAGTGGCTACCTCCATAGATGTATGCATCTTAAAATTCAAAGTGAAGTAAAACTAGGGCTATTAATAAGGCATGAGTCCCTCACTTTTCCAGAAAACTATTCTATATTATTCTTCATCTTTTGGGGGGGTTATTTTTTTATTTGTGGGGTTTTTTGCCATTGTGGTTCTGTGTTTGTGATGCAGAAGACCCAACAGAGCAATAACCCTGAACTCTGAGCTCCATGCCCAGCCTCATCTTTTTAGTATGGGCATCTATGGGTTGGGTAATATATAAATACATGCATAAAATGTTAAAGAACTGTTGTTGCACATATTTTACAGTATTAAACATCAAAGTTTGAAGTAATTGTGAAAAATGTGAACAGGGCCAATAAATATCTTATGAGAGCGTGTCAACTTGCTCTCTGCTCAATCCCCAGTGCCAAAGAGAAAAGATGTGGTATATGATATTGTATGAACTTAATTATCCTCCAAATAACCATGTTCTCTGAGGTTCTTGGTTAGAAGCAATGGACAATTTTAAAACTCTAGGACGTTTCCTAGCAACTTAAAATAAAGCCATTCCCTCCAGTCCTAAAGTGTCAGTGAGCTAAGAAAGGGAAGCAATGGCACTAACAAGGTGACTCACTGGTACTCAATGACCTAAGTTCACTCAATGGACCCAGGTGGTGGAAGGAAGCTACTGACTCCCACACGTGTAGTCTGTCCTTCACACGCTTGCTATGGCACTGATGTGTATGTGCGCAGACAATAAATAAATAAATAAATGGATGGATAAATAAATAAATAAATAAATAAATAAATAAATAAATAAATGTAAAATTTTAAGAAAAGGATTTTTAAAAAGAAGAAGAACAGAAACCACTCTGGTTCAGAGATGAGAAGACATGAGCCAATGCCCCACATCTGCATCCAACCCAGCCTATGACTTTCAGAAAAGCAGTTTTCCTCCCTGAAGCTCAGAGTGCTCATGGAAAGGAAGAGGGCTGTAATGTGTCAGTAGATTCCTTGGGCAGTGATACCACCCTCCCACAGTGTATGGTGAACATTTGTAGGATATTTTTGATTGTCATAAAGACCGGGGAAAACTCTTGATGTTCAGGTAGTACTCCAATGGTCTGAATATCAGGTGCTTTCTTTTGTTCATTCTGTACAGAGGTCAGACAGAAGAGACATAAATGCCCCAGGTTCCAGGTGGCTCCTCCTCTGTATTAGTTGTACCAAGTGAGAAAAATCACAATAGCCACTGAAGCATAACACCAAGTAGCTGCTATCAAGCATCCAACCCTTGCCTTATCCAGTTTCAGAATAGGGGTTCATTTGAAAAGTTCTTTGCCAGGAATAAATCTACTACATTTTTAAACTCTAAAATCCCACAATTCCTTGGAAGTTCCATTCTTTCGGTCCATTCTATTTTCCAGAAAGGATAATATTACCATTATCCTCTTACCATTATCTGCTCACACATGCAAAACACATTTGCATCATGGAAGCATAACTATGCAGATAGAGGGTCCCTCTCCTAGTCTGAGAAGGGAGTTCTTGTCTCCCTTGGGACAAGGACTGTCCCCATCATGTCTTTCTTACAGGGTTAAACCAAGGGAAAAGCTTTGAGATAGTATGTATCTGCATCAGTGGGGAGCTGGATATTAAGAATTAAAAGATTTCTTAGAAACAAACGTATCTGAGCTTTCATTGCTCTGACTCTTCAGTTTTCTTCACAGACACATTTATCCTTTATTATCTGGAACTTACAAAGGCTTTTTTGTACACGCTGTAGGACTACAGAGCTAGGTCTCAGGACACGTTGCAGTGGGGACTCTCACCACTGTAATCTCTTTTAGGCAGCTGCTTATCTACTCTGCACTACAAGTGTCAGAGAAAGTCGTCCATTGTTGGTATTCTCTCACGTCTTGTTCAGGTACCACCAGGAACTGTGGCTCTTCCTTTTCTTGTCCCCCTTTGAGTATCTCAGTGCCTTTCATAATAGCTGGAGCATAACGGTCATTAAGCATCATCCACAGATGTATTTATTCCCCCACACACACACTTCCTTGTTCTTGTGTTCTTTCTCTGTCCCTTCTCTCACTCTCCTGATGCTTCCTACAGGTAGACCCCATTTTATGTAATGCCATTCTCACAGGCTTCCCTGCCCTGCTTATATCAGACACAAAGGCTTCCTCACCTACAACTATAAAAGCATGGAGAAGGGTGCACTCCCTCTGCTCTTCAGTTTCCTCCAGGAACCTCTCCTGCAGCTTCATCTTGGGTCTCTATTTAGCCTCAGAATCTCCTCTTGAGCTTGACCTCACCTATGCTCTAGGGACACCCCCCAGTGTTGCTTACCACACATCCCTCCCTTCTGGGAGACAGCCACACTCAACAACCTGTGAGAGAAACCACATGCTTCTTATGGGTATGCATCTTAGATTGCATCAAATATGAAGCATCCTCCTAATTCTGGGTTTTCTCTTGGATAAGGTATAAATTCTCTATCCATCTCAGATCCTTAAAATAAAATCCATTCTGGGCATAATTTTGAATTGGCAGTACATCAAATGCTACAGCCAACATGATGCCTCTGACTGCCTTCAGGACCTGGGCCTCATAATCTAGACAGGAAGGGCCCTGCTGTAGTCTTATATTTGCTGCATGACAACATGAGCAAAAGGCACATACTGAGCTTGCTGGGCTGTTTTTTAACTAAACAGCAAGTATGGATGAGCTCACTGCTATTCAAGAGAGAGAACAAACAATACAGGGGAAAATGAGATAAAATACTATTTTTGGTATGGCTCAGCTATACCATTCCTGCATATAAACTCAAAGAACTCCAAGTCAATGTACCACAGAGGTACCTGCATATCCATGTGTATTTGTGTATTGTTGTTCTACCCATGATAGCAAGAAACGAAGCTGGTCTAGATATCCATCAACAGATAATTGGATAAAAAAAAATATGTTGTACATATACACAATGGAGTTTTATTCAGCCATAAGGGAAAAATGAAATGACATTTTCAGGAAAGTGGATGGAACTGGAATTCATTATGTTATTCAAAATAAACCAGACCTAGACAAATACCTTATATGTAGAACCAGGACTTAAATTCCTCTCTCTCTCTCTCTCTCTCTCTCTCTCTCTCTCTCTCTCTCTCTCTCTCTCTCTCTCTCTCTCTGCATGTGTGTGTGTATCTGTGTCTCTCTCTGTACCTGTCTCTCTCTGTCTCTCTGTATCTGTCTCTGTGTGTGTGTCTATGTGTCTGTGTGTGCCTGTCTCTGTGTCTGTGTCTGTGTCTCTGACTCTCTCTCTCTCTCTCTCTCTCTCTCTCTCTCTCTCTCTCTCTCTCTCTCTCTCTCTCTCTCTGCCTCTGTGTGTGAATGTGTGTGTGTGTGAGAGAGAGGTGGGGGGGACAAGAAAGGAGATCATGAAAAAGGAGAAAGAGAACTGAGGGTGGCTGGTAATACATGTAACATAAATGCAGAAGGGAATCTATAGAATCTATTAGTGTCCATTAGTGGGGTAAGAGGGACCAGCCTGAGGGGGATGGGGGTCAGGAGAGGTCAGTAGGAGGCCAACATAGTATAAAGATGTCATCATGAAACACATTACCCTGTAAACTAACTTAAAATGGTAACAAGAAACATTGCCCAGTAAAACGAATAAAAACATAGTCCACAGATCTCCAGCTCCCCTTAAACAATTTGTTAGCAACTTGTTTGCCATCTGGTAGAAGAAGAAAAAAAAACTGGGCCAAGCAGCTCAGCGGAATTTTTAGACCTTCCAGATTTGTTCTTCTTTTATTGCAGTGAAGACCTTTCCTTGTTTTGCTCTCGTTGTAAGGTTCTATGGAGAAGATGCTCTCCTGTAGCCTACTCTCATTTTCCATTAAACAGAGAGGAGTGTCTAGGTCTGTGCTGTCTAACATAGTAGTTACTAACTGCCTGTAGCTACCTACACTCTTATTAAAATGAAGCATGTGAAACTCTTAAGAAACAGAACCCTCCTGTGCATAGTGGGATCCACAGAGGACGGAGCAGACATGGAAGACTTCTGCCTTCACCAGAAGTCCTACCGCTCAGGGCTAGCTAGTCTCCCACTCCGATCATGGCTGATGAAAAGTCACTCTATAAAGGTGGTATGAGAAAGGGAACATTGCCACAGAGGATTTATAAAATGCATATCCAAAATGCCTTGCCCTTTTAACTATGGCTGAAATTCTTCATCTAGAGAGCGAAATGCAAGCTTCCCAGACAAAATGGAGGGGGTATGGCTGAGGTGAACATGTTTATGGGCAATGACAAGATCAAACGGGAAGCATCATAGATAAAATTATAGGAAGAAAATTATGATACATGAGAGGAACAGAGGGAATCCTCAGGGCAAACTCTAAAGGTGGTACCATCTGATTATATTAGGGATGTCATCAGTATGATCCTATATTTCCTGCACCAGCGTCTTCGGGATAACCCCTTGGAGTCAGCTATGATGGGGTAGTGAGCAAGGGTGAGGCTGGAGCACCTGGAGTAACAGTTTAGCTATGACAGTGGTAGGGCTGCGATCACCCCCACATCCATGAACATAGAGTTAATCTATCCATTCCTATATCAACAGGACATGAGCTGGTCATAGCCCAGACTAACCCTGAAAAGTTTTCAACATTTTTGTTCTTTAAGGTCTCAGCTATTTCTTCTTGTAGGTCCAATGTATAAATTAAACTGTGGTCTCTGTCCTAACACCTGAAACATGTGTATATTCTACCTTATATAGAAAAGTGGGGCTCCAGGTATAGGCAGGATCTAGAGATAAAAAGACTACCTGGGAATGTGCAGATGAATTCAATATAATAACAAGAATATTTATTTTTTAAAAAGTAAGAGATCAGAGGAAAGAGAAAAATGTCTATGCTCTTGACTCTACGGTGGAAAAATAGGGCCACAAGTCACAGAACATGGGCATGCCCTAGCCTCTAGATAAAGTAATAAAACAGATTCTCCCCCAAGATCTTCCTAAAGGAATAGAACCCACCTTATCCTGACCCTACCAACTGGTAGGCATTTATGTTATAGATTTAAGGCATTTCCAGGGCTCCAAATCCCTATAGCTGGATTGGAAAATCTTGGGAGAATTCATTCCATCTACCATTTTAAAACTCAAAATATTAAGAAGATTGGGGATTGTTTTTATCCCAGTATTGCTTTAATGGATAAACAATAAAAAACAAACTAAATATTCATTCTATCTGCTGGTTTAAACTGAAAACTTCTCAACAGCTTCATTTCCCTTACTTCCAATTAGCTGCACCCACGGCAACCTCCTTGTAAACACTTCTCAGATCTAACACTGCTGCTTTGGACCCATTTACCTCCAGCCTGGATTTCTAACACACCTCTGATTGGTGTCCTCACAGCCAATCTGTCCCCTTCCGGACTGGTTTTCACAAAGCAGCGGGAGCAACAATCAACCCTCACACTTAAAACATTTCAGTGGCTCCCATGTTACTGGCTTTCACCTTCACAAAACTCATTCAAGATGGCTTAAGCAAACTAAGTTTGATTCGAAGTTTGACTCATGCCACACCACCAGCGGTCCGCATAGAGGGAGTTCAACCTGGGTACAGTGTCCTCACTAAGCCATCGGTGAACAAGATTGCTGTCTTTTGTCCTGGCTGATAACTTCCAGCCGCTGGAGCCATCAGGTAGAGGATGGAGGAAATGAAGCAATAACATTTACAGAAATCTCTTCATTATACAGAGCCCAGAACTCTTTCTCAGGGCTCCTCCCAGCTCCAGTGGAGGCTGGAAAGCTAAGTGTGTTAACTTTCCAGTCATTGTAGGGCAAACAAGTAAGGTGGAAATAAAAGATGAGATGGAATGAGAAGTAGAGAGGCCAACCCTGATAACTGGAGGACCTCAGGGTACAATACAAGCTCCTAGGTAACCAAAGCATTGCTTACTCCTTTGCTTCATTTCTGCATCTTAAACCTGGGTCTGTTCGTTTTTCAGTTCCTAAAGCATAGCAGGATTTTTCTAACTCAAAATATGTGTGCATGCTACTCGCTGTGCCTCAGCTAACTTCTGTCCTGTTTCAATTTTCTTGAAACAGTCTCTAGGGCTAATTTCTGCACCCTTCACTCTAGTTAAATGCTCCCCTCAAAAAACTCTACTACATTATCATTGGCAGTGTACATATTGTCCACTCTGACAAAGTGCTTCAGGGTGGTGATCAGAGGCTACCGTGTTCGCTATTTTGTTTTCAGTGCCTGGTCTAAATCCTGTCACATAGTAGATATTCAATACTGCCTGTTGAGCAGGTGTGACTCCTAAGTAAAAGCAGGGGTGTGGGTTACCAGCTCAGTTAGCAGATGCAGTCTGTTCCTTTAGAATATGTTGGGGTACACACTATTCCAGGCACACAGATTCAGTGTCTTTATCTCTAGGGTGCAACAGCAGATACTGAAACCTTAGAGATAATCCTCCTGAATATTTGCCCTCCAGACTTCTGAGTTCTTGCAGAAATTGTGGTGGGAGCTAGAAAGAGCCAGCCAGAAGCACCTAGGGAGAATGAAGAGAATACCAGGCTGGGAGGGGCACAGAGACTGGCAGAACTAATGAAGATCAGGAATCCTGCCAGTCCTGTGATGCACACACAGAGTCTCTGAGATAACGGCTCTAAGGTGCATGTATCCCACCACACACCTCACAACTCACAACCTGGACCAAAAACACCTGTGACCCACATGGTAAAAGCAGCAAAAATATGGATTTCAAAGGTCTATGTAGGCCTGGACAGTGGTCAAACCAGGACCTCTCTGCCATTTGAGTATCGATTTAAGACTCATCAGAACCTTTTCATGATGAGGACAATGGGTGGAAAGTCCCAGTGGTGACTAAATTAGAATTTCTAGCAACCCTGTAGGATGGAAGCCCAGAGAGTTACTTAATTTGATTTAAAGCAAATAGAGATGTGACATTTCTTGCTCACCTGAGTTTATTGAATAAGATTTATATTCACTACATAAATGGATGGCTTAGTGATTTATGCTATGTCCATGTGATGGATGAAATAATAAGCAGTCATTCACACTAACAGTGACATACCCAGCGAGAAATAAGCCTCACAATGACAAAGCCCCATAAATAGTGCTGATTACCTTCATTTATTCTCTCTGGACACTCTTTTTAGCCTAAAAATCTGGGTCCATACAGTCAGGGTCTCTCAATACAAAAATGCTTCAAAGATCTTTATAAAAAAAATTTTCAGAAAAATAGCAAATGGATCCATTGAGAGTAGAAGTACTCACATTGTATGATGAGAACAATGTGTTTACTATATGGGGCAGCCATCATTACTTGGATCCTACTGTTAGAGGCCACGTGTGAATTTGCCTCTTTTGCTCCAACTTACAGAGGAAGAGTTTTAAATCCATGTAAAAAATAAGAAACTAGTGCCCCTTCTGGTCACATCTAGATGCTACTTCCTTGGCCACCACTCTCCTCCCAATGTTACACAATCTGACACAGTTTAATCAATGTCGCTTTGATGACTTGATGATCAAACCTTAGCATGTCCTTGTGCACCTGCTCAAAACAAGCTTTGGAGTCCTTAACCTGTATTAGCCCCATTTCGGTGCAACTGTGACAGAATACCACAAAGTGGGTAATTTATTTTTTTAAAGTTCCTTTCATTTCTGGAGGTTAGGAAACCATAGTGACCTATGGCTTCAGAGACCTGAATCTATCAAGAAAACAAGTGCACTCTCAAGACAATGAAAGCATTCATCCATTCAAGAAAGAAGAACCCTGGTGATTTACTATCTGGAAGACCCCACCTCTCAACACAGACACAGTGGGCGTTAAGATATGAATGTTGAGGGACACATTCCAGTCATATGTAACATCTGAATCACAGGCATCTCTATTGGTCGGTGAACCATATCTGACTTTCTCCAGACCTCATTAATCCAGAAATGTTTTTATGTTAAGTGAAAAATCATGATCCGTCTGGAGTTCTGGAGTTACATCAGCTCTTTCTGAGACTCCCTAGACATGACTATGTACGTTCTGTCTTCTCTTGAACTTTTATTATCCAGTTTTCTTAAGCTACTGAAACCTCATTCAGGTGGTGTCTCACTCTGTCCCACTGGCCTCTGAGAGAAGTTCATCACTCCGATGTTATCCCTGGAACTTTCAAAGCTGCCCTCACCTGTGGGTGCCAAAGTGAGTGTTCTTCCTCAGTCAAGGCAGCGAAGAGGACTCACTACCTTTTCCCAATAGGGAAAGCTGATCTCCTCCACCATCCAAAGGGACAAAACAGTCTTCATTGATTGTCTCTCCTAGATGGTTGATTACTTCAAAAGGTCAGCTTATTTGGTGTCTGAGGAGCCCCAACCCTCTAAATGTCAAACTAAAAATGAAAGAAGACAATCTAAGATGCACACTTAGCTGCCATCCCATCTCCAGTTTTCCCCGAAACAGCCCAAACTGCTATCTCTTTTCTTTAGGGCAAAAAGTACTGGGTCGAAGCCCACATGGTTCTGATTCTATTTGACACTTGTCTTTATTTTATTCTGTGGTTTCTGCTGCACACAAAGCTGTAATTGAACTTGTTTTATAGTAGAATGCTTGTTTTTCATTTCTTCAGCCTCACCTATCTGTCTCTGTCTGTTTCTAAACCACAGAGAAAAACTTAAGATGTCCTCTCTGAACACTAGAATCGCCTTGAGATTTACACAGAACTTTAGAAAAGATTTGCAGAATGTCTGTAACTTTCTCTCCTCTGTCTTTCTTACAGAAAGTTCTGAAGCTATAGCTGATTACACAAGTGTTTGGGCTCTATCATCCTCTACACATAACTAAACCCTAAACACTCCATCTTAGATGCCAACATTCTCATCATAAATTGATCACATATATATTCACATCATATATTGAATCTATGTTTTAAGAAATCATGTCCAGCTAATCTTATTTTTTCTCAAATATCCTCCAGCCATGAAAAAAAATTGTATTCTCCTGTTACATTCAAAATCTCACCACCTCTGAATAATTTATTAACCCTTCCCTCATTTCAAAAGTAAAATAACATTATTATGGAGTGATATTTCAATATTCATTAGCCTATAATCACATGTATCTCATTGGAATATGTTTGTATATGTTTCCCCCACATGTGAGCTACAAGGACTGAAGTTCTACAGTCATCACTGCTTCATTAATTCATTTATTCAATAGGCATCTTCATTTCACTGTGTGCCAGACACTATTCTAAGCCCCATTTATCAGCTCTGTCTCAAGAGACATTAAATTACTGATTTTTGTCTGAGCAAAGGAGAATAAGAAGAATTAAGAAATAAGTAATTACCCAGGTCCCTTGCCCAAAAAAAAAAAAAAAACAACTTTCATTCTTTATCTACATCTTCCTAGTACTTCTTCCAAGGTGCCGGGTAGTTCTGCCAGACATATTGCTTTTCATCTCTCCAAACCCATACAAATAAAGGGCTCCTTAAAATATTTCTGCACAAGAAAGCAAAAGTGAATTTGGTATCTCCAGCCCTAGTTCCCTGAAGCTGACAGTCTGTCTTTACTACCTGATGGTCTTGGGAATTCCTCTACCCTCTTTTTGACTAAGCACCCAAAATGGATGGAAATTTTCTCTGAAATATCCATATTTCTCCATACTATTAAACTTAGAAAAAAATTACTAACAATTAAAAGAAAACAATCCAAAGAGAAAGCTAGATCTGTCTCCTGGTTGAACATGCTCTCAAAGTCCACAAGTCCTGGCTTACGCTCTTTAATTTGCCCCAACCTACCTCTCTTCTAACATGCCCCCTCAAAAGTTAGTCTCCTATTAGCAAGGACCTAAGATGACAATGAGCTCCCTTCATCTAGCTCAGCCCTACCTCGCCATCCCTGCCTGTCAGACCATCTTCTTCTCAAATGCTTTGGAATTATCTAACTCTTTTGTGTGAAATTTAAAGTCCTACTTCTGTGTGTAACCATATTCAATTTTTTTAAAGTTTGTGCACTCAAACTCAAAATATACCTCAGCCTCAGAATGAGAGATCAGCATACAGTTAGGTGGGGTGTTGGGTATAGTCTCCTTTCCTGTCAACTCCTGTCCCTTGTGTCCCCTTCCCAGGAACTTGAGTTATACAACTTCCCATGAGCTTCACTCCCCATTGACTACCTTACCCGTTGACTGTCAATTTGACTCATAGATGCTTTTAGCTTTGACTTTGAAACACCCAACTCAGAACTGCATGCACACATACACACACACACATGAGTGAGTGAGTGAGTGAGTGAGTGAGTGAGTGAGTGAGTGAGTGAGTGAGTGTATATACCTCAGTGGAGCATAGACTATTCCATGCCACAAACATGTAAAGTCTTAACAGTTTTATTTTATTCCGAACATATTTTATTCTGAAATGAATGCATATCTTACATCCTGGTTTTTCCTATATTGGCATTTTATAAATAATTTAGGTTTAAAATTACTCAAAATCATTTTAGATAACCCAACCATGTCCCTCATGTCTCAACACCTGCAGGCAATTCCCTGAGGTTAATGTAGAAAGCATGTCACTTAGTAAACTTGGGCTGAAACGGGCTCAATTGACACGTGACAAATCAAATTCAACATCCACGCAATTGCTCTTACCTCTCTTGGTATCATAATATTTCAAGAGTCTAATCTTATTCATGTAGATAGAAATAGAATTGGGGTGTAATCTGTGTTTAGACTGAGAGGCTGCTTGCTTTTATATTTTACTTTCACATATATAAACCAGCCAGATGAGGAGTCTACCTGTCAATGACTAACAGTGAGTGTTTAATGACTGCCTGGTAGAAATATGATCAGCGTATTTTCTTATTGAAAAATCAAGAGGCTTCTGTCATTTGTTAGGCTCAAATGCTTCTGATCCGCTGGTCAGTTTATTTTACTGTTTGGGGAAATTACAACTGAAAGTATTTTCAGCAAACATAGTAATGATGTTGTTCTCTACAACACCAAAGTTATAATTTTCATCACATTCAAATGATTAAAGAATTTGAAATGACTCATGGTCTCCACAATCAACTTTCTTTAATCAATTCTGAAACACCATCTTCATTCCACTATGTTTGTTGTGAGCCATGAAAACTTTAATAGCTTTGCCTTGAAGCTATTTATTGAGAATATTCAAGCTCTTAGCAGTTCCTAAGTAAGTCAAATTTGTGGGACCCCTCTCAATTATTAAGATAAGAATTTAATCAATTCATCTCATGTAGATATTGATGCTTTCTCAGAAGAATTTTTCCTCATCAGTTAAAGAATAAATCAATCTTTAATTTGTAAACTTTGACTAACACCTCCACCCAATTCAGTATAAATGTATCTGATGGTAGAAAGAAAAACAATTTTCAAGACAACTTCACTGTTCAAAATAAGTTTCTCTTAGGAAATAACTTGCTTAAAAACTGAAAACATTTTTAAAGTTGGTTTAATTACTTTGGGAGAAAGTTTCACTCTTTTGAAAATTTCTCAAGTATAAAAACTGATTATGAGGGGCTAAAACGATAGCTTGGTGGTTAGGAGCACTGGCTGGTCTCCAAGAGGATCCAGGTTCAATTCCCAGCATCCACATGGTAGCTCACAGCCAGATGACCTCCACAGGCACTAGGCACTGACATAAATGCTCCCAAAACATTCATGCACATAATATAGAAATAAAAATTTAAAAAGAATATTTTCTAAAGTGATTATGTTAAAAAATTATAGCCATGGTTAGTCTAAATTAAATAAGTTGCTTGAGTTAAGGAAGTTAAAAATTTTCGGCAAGAAAAAATTTTTTTCTATGTGATTATTTTCCTAAGATTTAGGATGTGGCTTCCAACAGTGAGAGTTAAGTGTGTGGCTTTCTTCAAGCGGGAGAAACATGTTTTACACTCATTCCCATTTAAACATAATAAATCCTATATTTAGATAAGCTTCTCAAAACAGCCTAAACCTTTTAATTTTAATGTTGCTGTTTACTGCCAATTACACATGACAAGGGGTAGTTTTGTCGTCGTCTCTCTAATTCAACAGGGACAATATTAATGTCTATTCTGCTGCACACTGAAGACTGCTTTCCTGCATTTCCCAGGCGATCCTGCTCGGGTTTGGTGATTTGAGGCTTGCACTGCAAGCTGTCTTCATTAAGCTAGCTCCATTCTCACTTGGAAACGCAATTTTTACTTGTTTTCTTGCAGTGCTGGGGATTTAACGCAAGGTCCTGCACATGCTAAGCAAAGACTCTCTACCACACAGTGTCCACAGTGGCTCAGGTTTTAAATGTTCATAATCTTTTTTTAAAAAAGGGACTCAATAATGACATTAAAATCATAAAATTCAAGAATGTAATTTTGTGCTATTCAAACTAGACATTGTTGTGGTAAATATTTTACTGGAAGTAATTCTGGAAGAAATTCAAAATAAATTGTGAAAATTGAATGTAAGAGGAAAAGAAATCAAAAGATGCCCAAGAATCTAGCTGTAGATGCCTGTATCTATAAAAATTCTGTATCCTCCTCATGCTTCTCCACACACCTAGTCCTAGGGAAGGTAAAAAATTGGGCTCAATGGTTGGCCCCAGACGGGCACTTAACCCCATCTGGGCCAGACTGACTAGGTCATTTGGATTTCCTAAAACCAAAATGTGAACATTGAAACTGTTACAGGTTTTGAAACACCAGGACTGGGACCGAGAGGATGAGGAGAGAAACAGAACAAAGCAAAGATGGCAGCAAGCCCACCAGGCTCCCGGCATCACGCTGCCATTGCTATCTCTCTTTCCTCTTCCCTCTTTCCTCTTGACCATCTCTATCTCTGAGAGCGGGTAGAGCCCCAGCTTTGTCTTGTCCTGATTTAGTTGGGTTTCTTCCCAACAAAACAACACAGCACAAAAGAGCTCTAATGTTCTTCTCTATAATTCAGCAAACACTCGTTTAACACACACAATGTAGAGCTGACTGAGTTCTACATTTTGAAAACAAATTACTGATTAATGTAATTAGCTACAGAGCTCTCTGCTCTCAAAGCATGTATAATCCAGGAAGTACTCTGCCAACACGGACATGTAAGCTGATTTTCAAGACAGGTAGGGATTTTCCAATTGTGAAAGGACTTGCATTTGAGTATAAGAAATGCTAATGCAACAGCAAAGTCATGAGATGGACCACGGGATCGGGATTAGAAAGTCACCCTGTGTTTTTGAGGTTTAAAATAGTCAAAAGAGAAGTAGGGAGAGCTGAGTAAGTCTGTGTGGATACAAACTCACAGAAAAGACTTTGAAGGATGTACCGAGGCAGCCGGACAGACTGATCTGGTTGGAGATCTACCAAAAGAAGTAAGCATGTCTTACAAAGGACAAGGTGATAAATTGAGGCAGAAAGGAGCCAGTACACCATGAAAACTCAAGGCCCTGCCAACCCCCACCCCCAGGGTCAAATATTTAAGAACTGAGTACCATGAATGGTGCCCTTCAACAGCTACACCTGGTACACCCACAACATCAGTCCTGTGTTAAGTCAGCAAGAAAATACTGGAACTCTCTTGTATTCATTTTTAACCTAATCTTTCCCTCTTTTTTTATTTCTATAACTATTCTATGTAAAATATATTGTAGGACTTACATGTGATTTACCAATGTTTATATAAATATCGATAAGGTGTATCTGAATACATAGTGAATAATAAAGGCAACTTCACAGGTTTCTCTCTCATATTTCAACTCTTAAAAAAAGATAGCAGAAAGGGAATATGAAGGAATTGACTGTAGGTAATTAAAGGAGTATATTCTATCAAAGTATTTTATATACTGTAAATGCCATGACAAAACCCATTGTTTTGCATAATTACTAAACTCTAACACAAAATAAAATAAAGGTAAGAACTTTAATTATACAACAAACTTTGCTTCAAATCTCCTGATGTGGGGCTTTTAGCTACATGGGACTACCTAGCACAGTGGTTCTCAACCTGTGGGTCTCGACCCTTTGGGAGATTCTAACAACTCTTTTATAGGGGTCAAATATCAGATGTTTACATTACAGTTCATAACAGAACCAAATACAATTATGAAGTAGTAATTAAAATAATTTTATGATTGGGGGGTCACCACAACTATAAGGAACTGTATTAAAGGTTATAAAAAGGAACGACTTAGGAAGGCTAAGAACCGCTGGCCTAGAGGAATAGACGAGAAAGTGGAATAGAGAGAAGAGAGATAGGTAAAGGGCACAAGACTCTGATTCTCCTATACTCCAATGTTGTAAAAGAAGGCAAGAGATGATAACTTTTAATTCAGCACACCAGAAGCTATCTATGTTCAATTCTGACCGGTCAATAGAGAGCAGATAATGGGAGTACGTATCTTGAGTATTTCTTCATTACCCTGTTTGAAGTGTCTGCCCTAACCCATTGGGATGAACACAGTAATAGTGAGCAAGGGCCAACGCCGTTCCTGATTTCCTCATTTGTCGTGAACCCTGGAGCTCAATTTGCCTCCACCTCCAAAGTCACTGGGACTACAGCCGTGTACCACCACACCTGACTTCACTCTGTAACTTTTTGAATGTTGATATTTACTCTACTTTTATAAAGCTCATTACTTTTCTTATTGCTGTGACAAATAAGTAGCAGATTAAATTGAAAGAAGGAAGGGTGGGCCTATAGTCCATCATCTCCATCATCATGGGGAAAGCATGGTGGTGAGAACATGAGGCAACTGGTCACATTGCATCCTCAGTCAGGAAGCAGAAATAGATGAAGGCTGGCACTCATCAAGCTTTCTCCTCTTCTCTGCTCTCATTCTTTCTGGCATTCCCACCCAGAAGAAGCTGGTACCAACCACACCAAGATGTTCCAGGCCTTCCCACCTCAGTTAAATTCCTCCTGAAGCTCTCACAGACACACCCAGAGGTAAGTCTCCTAGGTGACACTAAATCTTGTCAAGCTGACAGCAAAGACAAAGCATGACAAATAAAGCATAAATGCAAATAAGCAAAAGAAGCCAATTTGACAAGGCTGTGTACTGTACGATGCCATGGATATGGTATTCTGGAAATCCTCAAAAAAAAATAAGACTATGGGGATTGTAAAAAGATCAGTGTTTGCCCAATGGAAAGTGAGAACCTGAATGAGAACATGTGATGTTTTTTATGGTAAAGAAACTACTCTATGTGATACCCTAGTGGTGGATGTATGTCATCTTGCAAACACAGGGGCTGTACAAAACCAAGAGCAATCTTTCACATAGCAATGGGTTCATGATGTAGAGTGAATACAGCACTTGGGTGGCAGATGTCCACAGCGGAGAGGAATTATATAGGACAATAGCAAGGATGCAGGAGAACCCTCGGTGCTTTCTGTTTTGTTGTAAACGTGAAACTCTTCTAAAATATAAAGCTTTTAAATCAACATATATTAATCATAGAAAGCTACCTGTATGTCCTTCACCACTCAAAAAAAAAAAAACTTTAAATGTTTTAATTAATCCTAAACCCTCGTGTGTGTGTGTGTGTTTGTGTGTTCTCCCTACTTTAAAATTGGGAAACGTGAATACTAATGTCCTGTTTTCACTAAAATATAACATGGATATGAGCTCACATGAAAATATTAGCCACTACAAAGCGAACACCACCACCAGGCATGTGATTCCTCCTCCCCGCCATTCTGCCTTTGTTGGAATGATGCTGTCACAGATGTATTCCCAGACTCCTTTGCAGTTCAATGTACAAGTGTAAATGGAGTAGTTCTGAGAGACTGGTATACTTTCATGAAATTCACACCCAAGCAGAGGCCTCTTTCTGCCTATCTGTAAGGTGGCTTGAGTTGACTAACATGATCATAGGGATGAACTATTTACCTGCTGCCGTGATCCAGTGTCCTAGGGGTTGAGAAACTAATGTCATTCATTGTCTGGGGAATCTAACCCAGCCCTAGTATGGTAGCTATGGAATTGTATTCTTGTACCTCAAAGTCCTAGGCATGGTCTCAAAAAAAAAAAAAAAAAAAGATTGCAAAGGGCTGGAAAGGGCTGGTGACATGGCTCAGTGGACAGAGCACTTGATGTCACCCAGGACCTTCAAGAGGTTCAGGAAATCTTGGCGGTGGCCTGTAATCCCAGCATGTAGGAGACAGAAAGAGGATCCCTGGAGCACCTTGACTGCTAGACTAGCTAGAAACAGTCTGCTCCAGGTTTAACAAGAGACCCTGCCTCAAAACCTGAAGTGGAGAAGTGTCAAGGTAGATGACTGAAGGTCAGTGTTAATTATCAGCATGACAGGAATCACCTGGAAGGTGGAACTCTGGGAATGCTGGGCGTGTCTATGCAGGGTTATCTCAGCTGGGCTAACTGAGATGGGAAGACCTACTCACCATGGGTGACATCATTTCCCTGAGCTGATATACTCAAGACAGTATAAATAGAGAAAGCAAGCTGATTACAAGCAATCATTACTCTCTCCTTCTTGACTGTGGATGCAGTGGAACACATTGTCTTAAGTTCCTGCTACCTTAACTTCCCCACCGTGATGAACTACATCTTCAACTATGAGCCAAAAGAAATGCTTTTTGCCTTTAAGTTGCTTTATGACCTCAAACAGAAGAAGAAATTGAGACAATATTTAGTTTCAACTTTGTACCTCCAAATATATATGTACACACATTATGCACCTACACACACAGAGAGAGCCACACAGACACACACACACACACACACACACACACACACCACTTGTACACACATGCAGAAGGAGAAGGAAGAAGGGAAGAGAGGAAGAGGAGGGGAGGAGTGGAGAAAGAGGAAGAGATGAGAAAGAGAAAGTCATCTCCAAAATGTTACTTCTCACAGTGTTACTCTAGGGACCAGGTAAGAGCCTACCTTTTCAGTTCACCCACTAAAACTTTTTCTTAAATATTTTAACTAATTGATCATCTCTACATGCAACAGTGACTGAAATGTCCCAGTCAATTTTTTTTTCCATTTTTTATTAGGTATTTAACTCATTTACATTTCCAATGCTATACCAAAAGTCCCCCATATCCATCCACCCCCACTCCCCTGCCCACCCACTCCCCCTTTTTGGCCCTGGTGTTCCCCTGTACTGGGGCATATAACGTTTGCAAGTCCAATGGGCCTCTCTTTCCAGTGATGGCCGACTAGGCCATCTTTTGATATATATGCAGCTAGAGTCAAGAGCTCCGGGGTACTGGTTAGCTCATAATGTTGTTCCACCTATAGGGTTGCAGATCCCTTTAGCTCCTTGGGTACTTTCTCTAGCTCCTCCATTGGGAGCCCTATGATCCATCCATTAGCTGACTGTGAGCATCCACTTCTGTGTTTGCTGGGCCCCGGCATAGTCTCACAAGAGACAGCTACATCTGCGTCCTTTCAATAAAATCTTGCTAGTGTATGCAATGGTGTCAGCGTTTGGATGCTGATTATGGGGTGGATCCCTGGATATGGCAGTCTCTACATGGTCCATCCTTTCATCTCAGCTCCAAACTCCGTCTCTGTAACTCCTTCCATGGGTGTTTTGTTCCCAAATCTAAGGAGGGGCATAGTGTCCACACTTCAGTCTTCATTCTTCTTGAGTTTCATGTGTTTAGCAAATTATATCTTATATCTTGGGTATCCTAGGTTTGGGGCTAATATCCACTTATCAGTGAATACATATTGTGTGAGTTTCTTTGTGAATGTGTTACCTCACTCAGGATGATGCCCTCCAGGTCCATCCATTTGGCTAGGAATTTCATAAATTCATTCTTTTTAATAGCTGAGTAGTACTCCATTGTGTAGATGTACCACATTTTCTGTATCCATTCCTCTGTTGAGGGGCATCTAGGTTCTTTCCAGCTTCTGGCTATTATAAATAAGGCTGCTATGAACATAGTGGAGCATGTGTCCTTCTTACCAGTTGGGGCATCTTCTGGATATATGCCCAGGAGAGGTATTGCTGGATCCTCCGGTAGTACTATGTCCAGTTTTCTGAGGAACCGCCAGACTGATTTCCAGAGTGGTTGTACAAGCCTGCACTCCCACCAACAATGGAGGAGTGTTCCTCTTTCTCCACATCCTCGCCAGCATCTGCTGTCACCTGAATTTTTGATCTTAGCCATTCTGACTGGTGTGAGGTGGAATCTCAGGGTTGTTTTGATTTGCATTTCCCTGATGATTAAGGATGTTGAACATTTTTTCAAGTGCTTCTCTGCCATTCGGTATTCCTCAGGTGAGAATTCTTTGTTCAGTTCTGAGCCCCATTTTTTAATGGGGTTATTTGATTTTCTGAAGTCCACCTTCTTGAGTTCTTTATATATGTTGGATATTAGTCCCCTATCTGATTTAGGATAGGTAAAGATCCTTTCCCAATCTGTTGGTGGTCTTTTTGTCTTATTGACGGTGTCTTTTGCCTTGCAGAAACTTTGGAGTTTCATTAGGTCCCATTTGTCAATTCTCGATCTTACAGCACAAGCCATTGCTGTTCTGTTCAGGAATTTTTCCCCTGTGCCCATATCTTCAAGGCTTTTCCCCACTTTCTCCTCTATAAGTTTCAGTGTCTCTGGTTTTATGTGAAGTTCCTTGATCCACTTAGATTTGAACTTAGTACAAGGAGATAAGTATGGATCGATTCGCATTCTTCTACACGATAACAACCAGTTGTGCCAGCACCAATTGTTGAAAATGCTGTCTTTCTTCCACTGGATGGTTTTAGCTCCCTTGTCGAAGATCAAGTGACCATAGGTGTGTGGGTTCATTTCTGGGTCTTCAATTCTATTCCATTGGTCTACTTGTCTGTCTCTATACCAGTACCATGCAGTTTTTATCACAATTGCTCTGTAGTAAAGCTTTAGGTCTGGCATGGTGATTCCGCCAGAAGTTCTTTTATCCTTGAGAAGACTTTTTGCTATCCTAGGTTTTTTGTTATTCCAGACAAATTTGCAAATTGCTCCTTCCAATTCGTTGAAGAATTGAGTTGGAATTTTGATGGGGATTGCATTGAATCTGTAGATTGCTTTTGGCAAGATAGCCATTTTTACAATGTTGATCCTGCCAATCCACGAGCATGGGAGATCTTTCCATCTTCTGAGATCTTCCTTAATTTCTTTCTTCAGAGATTTGAAGTTTTTATCATACAGATCTTTCACTTCCTTAGTTAGAGTCACGCCAAGATATTTTATATTATTTGTGACTATTGAGAAGGGTGTTGTTTCCCTAATTTCTTTCTCAGCCTGTTTATTCTTTGTATAGAGAAAGGCCATTGACTTGTTTGAGTTTATTTTATATCCAGCTACTTCACCGAAGCTGTTTATCAGGTTTAGGAGTTCTCTGGTAGAATTTTTAGGGTCACTTATATATACTATCATATCATCTGCAAAAAGTGATATTTTGACTTCCTCTTTTCCAATTTGTATCCCATTGATCTCCTTTTGTTGTCGAATTGCTCTGGCTAATACTTCAAGTACTATGTTGAAAAGGTAGGGAGAAAGTGGGCAGCCTTGTCTAGTCCCTGATATTAGTGGGATTGCTTCCAGCTTCTCTCCATTTACTTTGATGTTGGCTACTGGTTTGCTGTAGATTGCTTTTATCATGTTTAGGTATGGGCCTTGAATTCCTGATCTTTCCAAAACTTTTATCATGAATGGGTGTTGGATCTTGTCAAATGCTTTTTCTGCATCTAACGAGATGATCATGTGGTTTTTGTCTTTGAGTTTGTTTATATAATGGATTACGTTGATGGATTTTCGTATATTAAACCATCCCTGCATCCCTGGAATAAAACCTACTTGGTCAGGATGGATGATTGCTTTAATGTGTTCTTGGATTCGGTTAGCGAGAATTTTATTGAGGATTTTTGCATCGATATTCATAAGAGAAATTGGTCTGAAGTTCTCTATCTTTGTTGGGTCTTTCTGTGGTTTAGGTATCAGAGTAATAGTGGCTTCATAAAATGAGTTGGGTAGAGTACCTTCTACTTCTATTTTGTGAAATAGTTTGTGCAGAATTGGAATTAGATCTTCTTTGAAGGTCTGGTAGAACTCTGCACTAAACCCATCTGGTCCTGGGCTTTTTTTGGTTGGGAGACTATTAATAACTGCTTCTATTTCTTTAGGTGATATGGGACTGTTTAGATGGTCAACTTGATCCTGATTCAACTTTGGTACCTGGTATCTGTCCAGAAATTTGTCCATTTCGTCCAGGTTTTCCAGTTTTGTTGAGTATAGCCTTTTGTAGAAGGATCTGATGGTGTTTTGGATTTCTTCAGGATCTGTTGTTATGTCTCCCTTTTCATTTCTGATTTTGTTAATTAGGATTTTGTCCCTGTGCCCTTTAGTGAGTCTAGCTAAGGGTTTATCTATCTTGTTGATTTTCTCAAAGAACCAACTCCTCGTTTGGTTAATTCTTTGAATAGTTCTTCTTGTTTCCACTTGGTTGATTTCACCCCTGAGTTTGATTATTTCCTGCCGTCTACTCCTCTTGGGTGAATTTGCTTCCTTTTTTTCTAGGGCTTTTAGATGTGTTGTCAAGCTGCTAGTATGTGCTGTCTCCCGTTTCTTCTTGGAGGCACTCAGCGCTATGAGTTTCCCTCTTAGAAATGCTTTCATTGTGTCCCATAGGTTTGGGTACGTTGTGGCTTCATTTTCATTAAACTCTAAAAAGTCTTTAATTTCTTTCTTTATTCCTTCCTTGACCAAGGTATCATTGAGAAGAGTGTTATTCAGTTTCCACGTGAATGTTGGCTTTCCATTATTTATGTTGTTATTGAAGATCAGTCTTAGGCCATGGTGGTCTGATAGGATACATGGGACAATTTCAATATTTTTGTATCTATTGAGGCCTGTTTTGTGACCAATTATATGGTCAATTTTGGAGAAGGTCCCGTGAGGTGCTGAGAAGAAGGTATATCCTTTTGTTTTAGGATAAAATGTTCTGTAGATATCTGTCAGGTCCATTTGTTTCATAACTTCTGTTAGTTTCACTGTGTCCCTGTTTAGTTTCTGTTTCCACGATCTGTCCTTTGAAGAAAGTGGTGTGTTGAAGTCTCCCACTATTATTGTGTGAGGTGCAATGTATGCTTTGAGCTTTACTAAAGTGTCTCTAATGAATGTGGCTGCCCTTGCATTTGGTGTGTAGATATTCAGAATTGAGAGTTCCTCTTGGAGGATTTTACCTTTGATGAGTATGAAGTGTCCCTCCTTGTCTTTTTTGATAACTTTGGGTTGGAAGTCGATTTTATCCGATATTAAAATGGCTACTCCAGCTTGTTTCTTCAGTCCATTTGCTTGGAAAATTGTTTTCCAGCCTTTCACTCTGAGGTAGTGTCTGTCTTTTTCCCTGAGATGGGTTTCCTGTAAGCAGCAGAATGTTGGGTCCTGTTTGTGTAGCCAGTCTGTTAGTCTATGTCTTTTTATTGGGGAATTGAGTCCATTGATATTAAGAGATATTAAGGAAAAGTAATTGTTGCTCCCTTTTATTTTTGTTGTTAGAGTTGGCATTCTGTTCTTGTGGCTGTCTTCTTTTTGGTTTGTTGAATGATTACTTTCTTGGTTGTTCTAGGGCGTGATTTCCGTCCTTGTATTGCTTCTTTTCTGTTATTATCCTTTGAAGGGCTGGATTCGTGGAAAGATATTGTGTGAACTTGGTTTTGTCGTGGAATACTTTGGTTTCTCCATCTATGGTAATTGAGAGTTTGGCCGGGTATAGTAGCCTGGGCTGGCATTTGTGTTCTCTTAGTGTCTGTATAACATCTGTCCAGGCTCTTCTGGCTTTCATAGTCTCTGGTGAAAAGTCTGGTGTAATTCTGATAGGCCTTCCTTTATATGTTACTTGACCTTTCTCCCTTACTGCTTTTAATATTCTATCTTTATTTAGTGCATTTGTTGTTCTGATTATTATGTGTTGGGAGGAATTTCTTTTCTGGTCAAGTCTATTTGGAGTTCTGTATGCTTCTTGTATGATCATGGGCATCTCTTTTTTTATGTTTGGGAAGTTTTCTTCTATTATTTTGTTGAAGATATTAGCTGGCCCTTTAAGTTGAAAATCTTCATTCTCATCAATTCCTATTATCCGTAGGTTTGGTCTTCTCATTGTGTCCTGGATTACCTGGATGTTTTGAGTTAGGATCCTTTTGCATTTTGTATTTTCTTTGACTGTTGTGTCGATGTTCTCTATGGAATCTTCTGCACCTGAGATTCTCTCTTCCATTTCTTGTATTCTGTTGCTGATGCTCGCATCTATGGTTCCAGATCTCTTTCCTAGGGTTTCTATCTCCAGCGTTGCCTCGCTTTGGGTTTTCTTTATTGTGTCTACTTCCCCTTTTAGTTCTAGTATGGTTTTGTTCATTTCCATCACCTGTTTGGCTGTGTTTTCCTGCTTTTCTTTAAGAGCCTGTAACTCTTTAGCAGTGCTCTCCTGTAAATCTTTAAGTGACTTATGAAAGTCCTTCTTGATGTCCTCTATCATCATCATGAAAAATGTTTTTAAATCTGGGTCTAGATTTTCGGTTGTGTTGGGGTGCCCAGGACTAGGTGGGGTGGGAGTGCTGCGTTCTGATGATGGTGAGTGGTCTTGATTTCTGTTAGTAGGATTCTTACGTTTGCCTTTCGCCATCTGGTAATCTCTGAAGCTAGCTGTTTTAGTTGTCACTGTTAAGAGCTTGTTCTTCAGGTGACTCGTTAGCCTCTATGAGCAGACCTGGAGGGTAGCACTCTCCTTAGTTTCAGTGGGCAGAGTATTCTCTGCAGGCAAGCTCTCTTCTTGCAAGGCAGGTACCCAGATATCTGGTGTTCGAACCAGACTCCTGGCAGAAGTTGTGTTCCACTCACTAGAGGTCTTAGGATCACGTGTGGAATCCTGTGTGGGCCCTTGCGGGTGTCAGGCGACTCAGCTGGCAAGGTAGCCTGGGGCTCGAGTGGAGTGGAAGGGGTTTGTGCCCCAGATCAAGCCCGGGTAGCCTGCTTCCCTATGTACCGCAGTCTCAAGTTCCGCGCGATTGGATTGGGGCAGGCACTGTGATCCACTCACCAGAGGTCTTAGGGTCCCGTGGGGAGTCCTGTGTGGACCCTTGCGGGTGTTGGGCAAGACTCTGCTGGCAAGGTAGCCCGGGGCTCGAGTCTCGAGTCGAGCGGAAGGGACTTGTGCCCCAGATCAGGCCCGGGTAGCCTGCTTCCCTATGTACCGCAGTCTCAAGTTCCGCGCGATTGGATTGGGGCAGGCACTGTGGTCCGCTCACTAGAGGTCTTAGGGTCCCGTGGGGAGTCCCGTGTGGGCCCTTGCGGGTGTTGGGCAAGACTCTGCTGGCAAGGTAGCCCGGGGCTCGAGTCTCGAGTCGAGCGGAAGGGCCCCAGTCAATTTTTTAAATTTACAGTAAAGTACCAATGCAGTCTTCATCTCTCTAGCTAGTTTTTTTTTTCAACAGAGAATCTTCCCCAAGTGAACTTGGAGGTGTACAAATCAACATTTTCTCTCTGTGTGTCTGCTTTTCTGCCTACTGGTTGTCTACAGAGAAAGAGAACATCTGCTTCTAATGTAAAACAGAACCATCCTTTCCATACAGATCTGTAACTTCCTTTTATATTGTCTTTCTTGAAAGGTACTGTAGACCTAGTCAATTATTTTTAATATGATTGTAGCATATTTAGCCGTATTTAAGAACTCCTTGTTGATGAACACATGAGATTTTCTCCAAACATTTGCTGTGATAGTGTTGTTTTTTATCTGTATCTTCTAATGTAATCTGGTTTTATTACTGTAGAATAGATTTCTATAAGCAGAATTAAGAAAAAGAACATGAGCATATCAAAAATTTAATAAATACTGGCAAATTAAATTCCAATACACCTCTACAAATTTACACTCCCAGCACAAATATATGAAACTACTTATTTCCCCTTAACCTAGGAAGAGCATGGAAAGCCGTGTTCAGTTGTTGTGTTTAAATCATATTTCTTTATTAAAAGTTAAATTGGGCAAAGACCTACAGCCAAACACTAGGGAGAGCTTGGGGAATCCCAGGGAGGAGGAGGAATAGGATTATAGGAGCTAGAGGGTTCAAGGACATCACAAGAAAACCCACAGAATCAACTAACCTGGGCTCATACAGGCTCACAGAGACTGGAGCAACATCCAGGCAGGCTGTATAGGTCTGAGCTAGGTACTGTGAATATATGTTAAGGCTTTATAGCTTGAAATTCTTGTGTGACTGCTAATGGTCGGAGAAAAGTGGGGGCTGTCTCTGACACTTTTGCTTGCCTTTGAAACCCTTTTCTTCCCACTGAGTTGCCTCATCCAGCCTTGATTTGAGGGGAGGTGGCTAAGGGACTGGGGAAGAGGAGGGAGGAGAAATGAAAGTCGGGATAAAATATACGTGAGAAGAATTAACTAATTTTTTATTGGGTGTCATTTGGATGTCTGCTGGTCATCTGACGTTTGTTTCCTGTACTGTCCTATCAAATATAACTTTGCCGCTTCTCTTTTTCCTGTGTTTATAATTATTTATTTTTGTATTTTAAGGATATTAGTTCCTGGGGTGATTCACACATGCATAAATGTCCATACCACAGAGAAGGGGGAGGAAGCATTCGCCTGCATGGCCAGTTGGTGTTTTTCATTGTGTGTATTGACCTTTCCCACAAAATAATTTTCATGTATGCTCAGTTTCCCATGCTGCCTGGGAAGTCTCTGTGACACTGAAACTTTACAGATTCATACCTAAATTTTAAACTTTTTTGGCATTTTCCTATCTTTTTTATTAGATATTTTCTTCATTTACATTTCAAATGCTATCCCAAAAGTCCCCTATATCCTCCCCTGCCCTGCTCCCCAGCCCACCCACTCCCACTTCCTGGACCTGGCATTCCCCTGTACTGAGGCATATAATCTTCTCAAGACCAAGGGCCTCTCCTCCCAATGATGGCCAACTAGGCCATACTCTGCTACAAATGCATCTAGATACTGGTTAGTTCTTATCACTGTTCCTCCTACAGGGTTGCAGACCCCTTTAGCTCCTTGGGTACTTTCTCTAGCTCTTCATTAGGGACCCTGTGTTCCATCCAATAGATGACTGTGAGCATCCACTTCTGTATTTGCCAGGCACTGACATAACCTCACAAGAGATAGCTATATCAGGTTCCTGTCAGCAAAATATTACTGGCATATACAATAGTGTCTGGGTTTGGTGGTTGTATATTTGATGGATCCCCGGGTGCAGCATTCTCTAGATGGTCATTCCTTTAGTATCTGCTCCAAACTTTCTCTCTATAACTTCTTCCATGAGTACTTTGTTCCCCATTTTAAGAAGGAAAAAAGTATCCACACTTTGGTCTTCCTTCTTCTTGAGTTTCATGTGGATTTTTGCTGCTGGTGGTGGTGGCTGTTTTATTTTTTGTTGTTATTGTTGTTGGTTTTTTTTTCAAATTGTATCTTGGGTAGTCTAAGTTTCTGGACTAATATCCACTTATCATTGACTAAATATACTGTGTGTTCTTTTGTTATTGGGTTACCTCACTCAGGATGATATCCTCCAGATCCATCCTTTTGCCTAAGAATTTCATAAATTCATTGTTTTTAATAGCTTAGTAGTACTCCATTGTGTAAATGTACCACATTTTCTGTATCCATTCCTCTGTTAAGAAACATCTGGGTTCTCTCCAGATTCTGGCTATTATAAATAAGGCTGCTATGAACATAGTGGAGCATGTGCCCTTCTTACCAGTTGGAACATCTTCTGGGTATATGCCCAGGAAAGGTATTGCTGGATCTTCCAGAATTATGTCCAATTTTCTGAGGAACTGCCAGACTGATTTCCAGAGTGGTTGTACTAGCTTGCAATCCCACCAGCAATGGAGGAGTGTTCCTCTTTCTCCACATCCTAACCAGAATCTGCTGTTATTTGAATTTTTGATCTTAGCCATTCTGACTGGTGTGAGGTGGAATCTCAGGGTTGTTTTGATTTGCATTTTCCTGATGATTAAGGATGTTGAATACTTTTTCAGATGCTTCTCAGCCACTAGGTATTCCTGAGTTGAGAATTCTTTGTTTAGCTCTGCACCCCATTTTTAAAAGGGTTATTTGATTTTCTGGCGTCCAGCTTCTTGAGTTCTTTGTATATATTAGATATTAGTCCACTATCAGATTGAGGACTGGTAAAGATCCTTCCCAAATCTGTTGGTGGCCTTTTTGTCGTATTGACAGTATCATTTGCCTTACAGAAGCTTTGCAGTTTCATTAGGTCCCATTTGTCTGTTCTCGATCTTACAGCACAAGCCATTGCTGTTGTGTTCAGGAATTTTTCCCCTGTGCCCATATCTTCAAGACTTTTACCCACTTTCTCCTCAATAAGTTTCAGTGTGTCTGCTTTTATGTGGAATTCCTTGATCCACTTAGACTTGAGCTTTGTGCAAGGAGATAAGAATGGATCAATTCGCATTCATCTACTGGATAACTGCCAGTTGAGCCAGAACCATTTGTTGAAAATGCTGTCATTTTTCCACTGGATGGTTTTAGATCCTTTGTTAAAGATCAAGTGACCATAGGTGTGTGGGTTCGTTTCTGGGTCTTCAATTCTATTCCATTGATCTACCTGTCTGTCGCTGTACCAGTACCAAGCAGTTTTTATCACAATTGCTCTGTAGTACAGCTTGAGGTCAGGCATGGTGATTCCACCAGAGGTTCTTTTATTGTTGAGAATAGTTTTTACTATCCTAGGTTTTTTGTCATTCCGAATGAACTTGCAAATTGCCCTTTCTAACTCTATGAAGAATTGAGTTGGAATTTTGATGGGGATCACATTGAATCTGTAGATTGCTTTCAGCAAGATAGCTATTTTTACTATATGAATCCTGCCAATCCATGAGTATGGGAGATCTTGCCATCTTCTGAGATCATCTTCAACTTCTTTCTTCAGACACTTGAAGTTCTTCTCATACAGATCTTTCAGTTCCTTAGTTAGAGTCATACCAAGGTATTTTATATTATTTATTATATATTATAATATTTTTCACTATTGTGAAGGGTGTCGTTTCCCTAATTTCTTTCTCATCCTGTTGTTCCTTTATGTAGAGAAAGGCCACTGATTTGTTTGAGTTAATTTTATATCAAGGTACTGCCTGCACTGAAGCTGTTTATCAGGTCTAGGAGTTCTCTGGTGAAATTTTAGGGTCACTGTTATAAACTATCATATCATCTGCAAAAAGTGATATTTTGACTTCTTCCTTTCCAATTTGTATCCCATTGGTCTCCTTTTGTTGTCTAATTGCTCTAGCTAGGACTTTAAGTATTATATTGAATTGGTAGGGAGAAAGTGGGCAGCCTTGTCTAGTCCCTGATTTTAGTGGGATTCAAGTTTCTTTCCATTTAATTTGATGTTGGCTACTGGTTTGCTGTAGATTGCTTTTATTATGTTTAGGTATGGGCCTTGAATTCCTTTCCAAAACTTTCATCATGAAGGGGTGTTGGATTTTGTCAAATGCTTTCTTAAGCATCCAACGAGATGATCATGTGGTTTTTGTCTTTGAGTTTGGTTTTTTTTCCCATTTTTTATTAGGTATTTAGCTCATTTACATTTCCAATGCGATACCAAAAGTCCCCCATAGCCACCCACCCCCACTCCCCTACCCACCCACTCCCCTTTTTTGGCCCTGGCGTTCCCCTGTACTGGGGTATATAAAGTTTGTGTGTCCAATGGGCCTCTCTTTCCAGTGATGGCTGCCAAGGCCATCTTTTGATACATATGCAGCTAGAGTCAAGAGCTCCGGGGTACTGGTTAGTTCATAATGTTGTTCCACCTATAGGGTTGCAGATCCCTTTAGCTTCTTGGGTACTTTCTCTAGCTCCTTCATTGGGGGCCATGTGATCCATCCAATAGCCGACTGTGAGCATCCACTTCTATGTTTGCTAGACCCAGGCATACTCTGACAAGAGACAGCTATATCAGGGTCCTTTCAGCATTATCTTGCTAGTGTATGCAATGGTGTCAGCATTTGGAAGCTGATTATGGGATGGATCCCCGGATATGACAGTCTGTACATGGTCCATCTTTTTATCTCAGCTCCAAACTTTGTCTCTGTACCTCCTTCCAAGGGTGTTTTGTTCCCACTTCTAAGGAGGGGCATAGTGTCCACACTTCAGTCTTCATTTTTCTTGAGTTTCATGTGTTTAGCAAATTGTATCTTATATCTTGGATATCCTAGGTTTTGGGCTAATATCCATTTATCAGTGAGTACATATTGTGTGAGTTCCTTTGTGAATGTGTTACCTCACTCAGGATGATGCCCTCCAGGTCCATCCATTTGGCTAGGAATTTCATAAATTCATTCTTTTTAATAGCTGAGTAGTACTCCATTGTGTAGATGTACCACATTTTCTGTGTCCATTCCTCTGTTGAGGGGCATCTGGGTTCCTTCCAGCTTCTGGCTATTATAAATAAGGCTGCTATGAACATAGTGGAGCATGTGTCCTTCTTACCAGTTGGGGCATCTTCTGGATATATGCCCAGGAGAGGTATTGCTGGATCCTCCGGTAGTACTATATCTAGTTTTCTGAGGAACCGCCAGACTGATTTCCAGAGTGGTTGTACAAGCCTGCAAGAGTTTGTTTATATAGTGGATTATGTTGATGGATTTCCGTATATTAAACCATCCCTGTATCCCTGGGATGAAGCCTACTTTATTGTGATGGATGACTGTTTTGTTCTGTTCTTAGATTCTGTTTGTGAGAATTTTATTGAGCATTTTTGCATCGATATTCATAAGGAAAATTGGTCTGAAGTTCTCTTTCTATGTTGGGTATTTATGTGGTTTAGGTATCAGAGTGATTGAGACTTCATAGAATGAATTGGGTAGAGTACCTTCTATTTTCTATTTGTTTCTATTTGTGGGATAGTTTGAGGAGAATTGGAATTAGGTCTTCTTTGAAAGGTGATAGAACTCTGCACTAAACCCATCTGGTCCTGGGCTTTTTTTGGTTTGGAGACCATTAATGACCGCTTCTATTTCTTTAGGGGAAATGCGACTCTTTAGATCATTAATCTGATCCTGATTTAACTTTGGTACCTGGTATCTGTCTAGGAAATTGTCTATTTCATCCAGGTTTTCCAGTTTTGTTGAGTAGGATCTGATGCTGTTTTGGATTTCCTCATGTTCTGTTGTTATGTCTCCTTTTTCATTTCTGATTTTGTTAATTAGGATACTGTCCTTGTGCCCTCTAGTTAGTCTGGCTAAGGGGTTTATCTATCTTGTTGATTTTCTCAAAGAACCAGCTCCTGGTCTGGTTGATTCTTTGAATAGTTCTTTTTGTTTCCACTTGGTTGATTTCAGCCCTAAGTGTGATTATTTCCTGCCATCTACTCCTCTTGGGTGAATTTGCTTCCTTTTGTTCTAGTGCTTTTAGGTGTGCTATCAAGCTGCTCTCTCTAGTTTCTTTTTGGAGGCACTCAGAGCTATGAGTTTTCCTCTTAGGACTGCTTTCATTGTGTCCCATAAGTTGGGGTATGTTGTGGCTTCATTTTCATTAAACTCTAAAAAGTTTTTAATCTCTTTCTTTATTTCTTCCTTGACCAAGTTATCATTGAGTAGAGTGTTGTTCAGCTTCCACGTGATTGTTGGCTCTCTATTATTTATGTTGTTGTTAAAGATCAGTCTTAGTCCATGGTGATCTCATAGGATGAATGGGACAATTTCAATATTTTTGTATATGTTGAGGCCTGTTTTGTGACCAATTATATGGTCAGTTTTGGAGAAGTGTCATGAGGTGCTGAGATGAAGGTATATCCCTTTCTTTTGGGATAAAATATTCTGTAAGTATGTGTTAAATCCATTTGTTTCATAACTTCTGTTAGTTTCACTGTGTCCCTGTTTAGTTTCTGTTTCCAGGATCATCTGTCCATTGATAAGAGTGGGGTGTTGAAGTCTCCCACTATTATTGTGTGCGGTGCAATGTGTACCTTGAGCTTTACTATAGTTACTCTAATGAATGTGGCTGCCCTTACATTTGGAGGATAGATATTCAGAATTGAGAGTTCCTCTTGGAGGATTTTACCTTTGATGAGTATGAAGTGCCCTTCCTTGTCTTTTTTGATAACTTTGGGTTGGAAGTCAATTTTATTCAATATTAGAATGGCTACTCCAGCTTGTTTCTTTGGACCATTTGCTTGGTAAATTGTTTTTCAGTCTTTTACTCTGAGGTAGTGTCTGTCTTTGTCTCTGGAGTAGGTTTGTTGTATGCAGCAAAATGTTGGGTCCTGTCTATGTAGCCAGTATGTTAGTCTATGTCTTTTTATTGGGAGAATTGAGTCCATTGATAATAAGAGATATTAAGGAAAAGTAATTGTTGCTTCCTGTTATTTTTGTTGTTAGATTTGGGATTCTGTTCTTATGGCTATCTTCTTTTAGGTTTGTTGAAGAATTACTTTCTTACTTTTTCTAGGGCATAATTTCCCTTATTGTGTTGGAGTTTCCCCTTTATTATTTATTTCCCTTTGAAGGGCTGGATTTGTGGAAAGATATTGTGTGAATTTGGTTTTGTCATGGAATACTTTGGTTTCTCCATCTATGTTGAGAGTTTTGCTGGGTATAGTAGCCTGGGTTGGCATTTGTGTTCTTTTAGGGTCTGTATAACATCTGTCCAGGATCTTCTGGCTTTCATAGTCTCTGGTGAGAATCTGGTGTAATTCTAATAGGTCAGCCTTTATATGTTACTTGACCTTTTTCACTTACTGCTTTTAATATTCTATCTTTATTTAGTGCATTTGTTGTTCTGATTATTATGTGTATGGAGGAATTTATTCTCTGGTTCAGTCTATTTGGAGTTCTGCAGGCTTCTTGTATGATCATTGGCATCTCTTTCGTTAGGTTAGGGAAGTTTTCTTCTATAATTTTGTTTAAGATATTTACTGGCTCTTTAAGTTGAAAATCTTCATTCTTATCTATACCTTTTATCATTAAGTTTGGTCTTCTCATTGTATCCTGGATTTCCTGAATGTTTTGAGTTAGGCTCTTTTTGCATTTTGCATTTTCTTTGATTGTTATATCCATGTTCTCTATGGAATCTTCTTCACCTGAGATTCTTTCTTCCATATCTTGTATTCTGTTGCTGATGCTCACATCTATGGTTCCTAATTTCTTCCCTAGGATTTCTATCTCCAGAGTTGTCTCCCTTTGGCTTTTTTTGTTTGTTTGTTTGTTTTGTTTTGTTGTTTTTTTTGTTTCTACTTCCATTTTTAGATCTTGGATGGTTTTGTTCAATTCCATTACCTGTTTGGTTGTGTTTTCCTGTAGTTTTTTTAAGGGATTTTTGTGTTTCCTCTTTAAGGACTTCTACCTATTTAGCAGTGTTTTCCTGTAATTCTTTAAGGGATTTTTGTGCTTCCTCTTTAAGTACTTCTACATATGTAGCAGTGTTCTCCTTTATTTAGGTGAGTTATTCATGCCCTTCTTAAAATTCTCTACTAGCATCATGAGATTTGATTTTAAATCCAAATCTTGCTTTTCAGGTGTGATGGGGTATCCAGGACTCACTGGGGTGGGCGCACTGGGTACTGATGCTGCTGAATGGTCTTGGTTTCAGTTAGTAAGAATTCTTTTGCTTGTCTTTCACCATCTGATAACCTCTGATGTTAGATGTTCTAGCTGTCTCTGTCTCTGATGTTAGATGTTCTAGCTTGTTCCTCCTGTGATTCTGTTAGTATCTGTCAGCACTCCTGGGACTCCAACTCTCTCCTCAGTCCCAGTGGTCAGAGCATTCTCTGCAGGCAAGTTCTCCTCTGGTAGGGAAGGTGCACAGAGGTCTGGGTCTCAGCTCTGCCTCCTGGCTGAGAATCTTCCTGTCTTATATATGAAAATTTAAAGATCAAATTTTTGTTTGGTGTTCTTGTAAAATTGATTTTTCATTTTAAGTGGATGGACAATATTCTCAGTATCAACTATTAGCTAACAGTTCATTTCCTTCATCAAAATGAATTTTCCCATTTCATTAATACCTGGATCTCCCTCTGATTTCTTTTTTTTTTTTTTCAAGATCATGAATTGTTTATTTCTGGAATTTTCTTTTTTTTTTTTTTGGTTTTTTTTTTTTTTGGTTTTTTTTTCCATTTTTTATTAGGAATTTAACTCATTTACATTTCCAATGCTATACCAAAAGTCCCCCATACCCACCCACCCCCACTCCCCTGCCCACCCACTCCCCCTTTTTGGCCCTGGTGTTCCCCTGTACTGGGGCATATAAAGTTTGCAAGTCCAATGGGCCTCTCTTTCCAGTGATGGCCGACTAGGCCATCTTTTGATACATATGCAGCTAGAGTCAAGAGCTCCGGGGTACTGGTTAGTTCATAATGTTGTTCCACCTATTGGGTTGCAGATCCCTTTAGCTCCTTGGCTACTTTCTCTAGCTCCTCCATTGGGAGCCCTATGATCCATCCATTAGCTGACTGTGAGCATCCACTTCTGTGTTTGCTAGGCCCCGGCATAGTCTCACAAGAGACAGCTACATCTGGGTCCTTTCAATAAAATCTTGCTAGTGTATGCAATGGTGTCAGCGTTTGGATGCTGATTATGGGGTGGATCCCTGGATATGGCAGTCTCTACATGGTCCATCCTTTTATCTCAGCTCCAAACTTTGTCTCTGTAACTCCTTCCATGGGTGTTTTGTTCCCATATCTAAGGACGAGCATAGTGTCCACACTTCAGTCTTCATTCTTCTTGAGTTTCATGTGTTTAGCAAATTATATCTTATATCTTGGGTATCCTAGGTTTGGGGCTAATATCCACTTATCAGTGAATACATATTGTGTGAGTTTCTTTGTGAATGTGTTACCTCACTCAGGATGATGCCCTCCAGGTTCATCCATTTGGCTAGGAATTTCATAAATTCATTCTTTTTAATAGCTGAGTAGTACTCCATTGTGTAGATGTACCACATTTTCTGTATCCATTCCTCTGTTGAGGGGCATCTAGGTTCTTTCCAGCTTCTGGCTATTATAAATAAGGCTGCTATGAACATAGTGGAGCATGTGTCCTTCTTACCAGTTGGGGCATCTTCTGGATATATGCCCAGGAGAGGTATTGCTGGATCCTCCGGTAGTACTATGTCCAGTTTTCTGAGGAACTGCCAGACTGATTTCCAGAGTGGTTGTACAAGCCTGCACTCCCACCAACAATGGAGGAGTGTTCCTCTTTCTCCACATCCTCGCCAGCATCTGCTGTCACCTGAATTTTTGATCTTAGCCATTCTGACTGGTGTGAGGTGGAATCTCAGGGTTGTTTTGATTTGCATTTCCCTGATGATTAAGGATGTTGAACATTTTTTCAAGTGCTTCTCTGCCATTCGGTATTCCTCAGGTGAGAATTCTTTGTTCAGTTCTGCGCCCCATTTTTTAATGGGGTTATTTGATTTTCTGAAGTCCACCTTCTTGAGTTCTTTATATATGTTGGATATTAGTCCCCTATCTGATTTAGGATAGGTAAAGATCCTTTCCCAATCTGTTGGTGGTCTTTTTGTCTTATTGACGGTGTCTTTTGCCTTGCAGAAACTTTGGAGTTTCATTAGGTCCCATTTGTCAATTCTCGATCTTACAGCACAAGCCATTGCTGTTCTGTTCAGGAATTTTTCCCCTGTACCCATATCTTCAAGGCTTTTCCCCACTTTCTCCTCTATAAGTTTCAGTGTCTCTGGTTTTATGTGAAGTTCCTTGATCCACTTAGATTTGACCTTAGTACAAGGAGATAAGTATGGATCAATTCGCATTCTTCTACACGATAACAACCAGTTGTGCCAGCACCAATTGTTGAAAATGCTGTCTTTCTTCCACTGGATGGTTTTAGCTCCCTTGTCGAAGATCAAGTGACCATAGGTGTGTGGGTTCATTTCTGGGTCTTCAATTCTATTCCATTGGTCTACTTGTCTGTCTCTATACCAGTACCATGCAGTTTTTATCACAATTGCTCTGTAGTAAAGCTTTAGGTCAGGCATGGTGATTCCACCAGAGGTTCTTTTATCCTTGAGAAGAGTTTTTGCTATCCTAGGTTTTTTGTTATTCCAGACAAATTTGCAAATGGCTCCTTCCAATTCGTTGAAGAATTGAGTTGGAATTTTGATGGGGATTGCATTGAATCTGTAGATTGCTTTTGGCAAGATAGCCATTTTTACAATGTTGATCCTGCCAATCCATGAGCATGGGAGATCTTTCCATCTTCTGAGATCTTCCTTAATTTCTTTCTTCAGAGATTTGAAGTTTTTATCATACAGATCTTTCACTTCCTTAGTTAGAGTCATGCCAAGATATTTTATATTATTTGTGACTATTGAGAAGGGTGTTGTTTCCCTAATTTCTTTCTCAGCCTGTTTATTCTTTGTATAGAGAAAGGCCATTGACTTGTTTGAGTTTATTTTATATCCAGCTACTTCACCGAAGCTGTTTATCAGGTTTAGGAGTTCTCTGGTAGAATTTTTAGGGTCACTTATATATACTATCATATCATCTGCAAAAAGTGATATTTTGACTTCCTCTTTTCCAATTTGTATCCCATTGATCTCCTTTTGTTGTCGAATTGCTCTGACTAATACTTCAAGTACTATGTTGAAAAGGTAGGGAGAAAGTGGGCAGCCTTGTCTAGTCCCTGATTTTAGTGGGATTGCTTCCAGCTTCTCTCCATTTACTTTGATGTTGGCTACTGGTTTGCTGTAGATTGCTTTTATCATGTTTAGGTATGGGCCTTGAATTCCTGATCTTTCCAAAACTTTTATCATGAATGGGTGTTGGATCTTGTCAAATGCTTTTTCTGCATCTAACGAGATGTTCATGTGGTTTTCGTCTTTGAGTTTGTTTATATAATGGATTACATTGATGGATTTTCGTATATTAAACCATCCCTGCATCCCTGGAATAAAACCTACTTGGTCAGGATGGATGATTGCTTTAATGTGTTCTTGGATTCGGTTAGCGAGAATTTTATTGAGGATTTTTGCATCGATATTCATAAGAGAAATTGGTCTGAAGTTCTCTATCTTTGTTGGGTCTTTCTGTGGTTTAGGTATCAGAGTAATAGTGGCTTCATAAAATGAGTTGGGTAGAGTACCTTCTACTTCTATTTTGTGAAATAGTTTGTGCAGAACTGGAATTAGATCTTCTTTGAAGGTCTGATAGAACTCTGCACTAAACCCATCTGGTCCTGGGCTTTTTTTGGTTGGGAGACTATTAATAACTGCTTCTATTTCTTTAGGTGATATGGGACTGTTTAGATGGTCAACTTGATCCTGATTCAACTTTGGTACCTGGTATCTGTCCAGAAATTTGTCCATTTCGTCCAGGTTTTCCAGTTTTGTTGAGTATAGCCTTTTGTAGAAGGATCTGATGGTGTTTTGTATTTCTTCAGGATCTGTTGTTATGTCTCCCTTTTCATTTCTGATTTTGTTAATTAGGATTTTGTCCCTGTGCCCTTTAGTGAGTCTAGCTAAGGGTTTATCTATCTTGTTGATTTTCTCAAAGAACCAACTCCTCGTTTGGTTAATTCTTTGAATAGTTCTTCTTGTTTCCACTTGGTTGATTTCACCCCTGAGTTTGATTATTTCCTGCCGTCTACTCCTCTTGGGTGAATTTGCTTCCTTTTTTTCTAGAGCTTTTAGATGTGTTGTCAAGCTGCTAGTATGTGCTGTCTCCCGTTTCTTCTTGGAGGCACTCAGAGCTATGAGTTTCCCTCTTAGAAATGCTTTCATTGTGTCCCATAGGTTTGGGTACGTTGTGGCTTCATTTTCATTAAACTCTAAAAAGTCTTTAATTTCTTTCTTTATTCCTTCCTTGACCAAGGTATCATTGAGAAGAGTGTTATTCAGTTTCCACGTGAATGTTGGCTTTCCATTATTTATGTTGTTATTGAAGATCAGTCTTAGGCCATGGTGGTCTGATAGGATACATGGGACAATTTCAATATTTTTGTATCTATTGAGGCCTGTTTTGTGACCAATTATATGGTCAATTTTGGAGAAGGTCCCGTGAGGTGCTGAGAAGAAGGTATATCCTTTTGTTTTAGGATAAAATGTTCTGTAGATATCTGTCAAATCCATTTGTTTCATAACTTCTGTTAGTTTCACTGTGTCCCTGTTTAGTTTCTGTTTCCACGATCTGTCCTTTGAAGAAAGTGGTGTGTTGAAGTCTCCCACTATTATTGTGTGAGGTGCAATGTATGCTTTGAGCTTTACTAAAGTGTCTTTAATGAATGTGGCTGCCCTTGCATTTGGTGCGTAGATATTCAGAATTGAGAGTTCCTCTTGGAGGATTTTACCTTTGATGAGTATGAAGTGTCCCTCCTTGTCTTTTTTGATAACTTTGGGTTGGAAGTCGATTTTATCCGATATTAAAATGGCTACTCCAGCTTGTTTCTTCAGTCCATTTGCTTGGAAAATTGTTTTCCAGCCTTTCATTCTGAGGTAGTGTCTGTCTTTTTTCCTGAGATGGGTTTCCTGTAAGCAGCAGAATGTTGGGTCCTGTTTGTGTAGCCAGTCTGTTAGTCTATGTCTTTTTATTGGGGAATTGAGTCCATTGATATTAAGAGATATTAAGGAAAAGTAATTGTTGCTCCCTTTTATTTTTGTTGTTAGAGTTGGCATTCTGTTCTTGTGGCTGTCTTCTTTTTGGTTTGTTGAATGATTACTTTCTTGGTTGTTCTAGGGCGTGATTTCCGTCCTTGTATTGCTTCTTTTCTGTTATTATCCTTTGAAGGGCTGGATTCGTGGAAAGATATTGTGTGAATTTGGTTTTGTCGTGGAATACTTTGGTTTCTCCATCTATGGTAATTGAGAGTTTGGCCGGGTATAGTAGCCTGGGCTGGCATTTGTGTTCCCTTAGTGTCTGTATAACATCTGTCCAGGCTCTTCTGGCTTTCATAGTCTCTGGTGAAAAGTCTGGTGTAATTCTGATAGGCCTTCCTTTATATGTTACTTGACCTTTCTCCCTTACTGCTTTTAATATTCTATCTTTATTTAGTGCATTTGTTGTTCTGATTATTATGTGTCGGGAGGAATTTCTTTTCTGGTCCAGTCTATTTGGAGTTCTGTAGGCTTCTTGTATGATCATGGGCATCTCTTTTTTTATGTTTGAGAAGTTTTCTTCTATTATTTTGTTGAAGATATTAGCTGGCCCTTTAAGTTGAAAATCTTCATTCTCATCAATTCCTATTATCCGTAGGTTTGGTCTTCTCATTGTGTCCTGGATTACCTGGATGTTTTGAGTTAGGATCCTTTTGCATTTTGTATTTTCTTTGACTGTTGTGTCGATGTTCTCTATGGAATCTTCTGCACCTGAGATTCTCTCTTCCATTTCTTCTATTCTGTTGCTGATGCTCGCATCTATGGTTCCAGATCTCTTTCCTAGGGTTTCTATCTCCAGCGTTGCCTTGCTTTGGGTTTTCTTTATTGTGTCTACTTCCCCTTTTAGTTCTAGTATGGTTTTGTTCATTTCCATCACCTGTTTGGATGTGTTTTCCTGTTTTTCTTTAATGATTTCTACCTGTTTGGCTGTGTTTTCCTGCTTTTCTTTAAGGGCCTGTAACTCTTTAGCAGTGCTCTCCTGTAATTCTTTAAGTGACTTATGAAAGTCCTTCTTGATGTCCTCTATCATCATCATGAGAAATGTTTTTAAATCTGGGTCTAGATTTTCGGTTGTGTTGGGGTGCCCAGGACTAGGTGGGGTGGGAGTGCTGCGTTCTGATGATGGTGAGTGGTCTTGATTTCTGTTAGTAGGATTCTTACGTTTGCCTTTCGCCATCTGGTAATCTCTGAAGCTAGCTGTTTTAGTTGTCACTGTTAAGAGCTTGTTCTTCAGGTGACTCTGTTAGCCTCTATAAGCAGACCTGGAGGGTAGCACTCTCCTTAGTTTCAGTGGGCAGAGTATTCTCTGCAGGCAAGCTCTCTTCTTGCAAGGCAGGTACCCAGATATCTGGTGTTCGAACCAGACTCCTGGCAGAAGTTGTGTTCCACTCACCAGAGGTCTTAGGATCACGTGTGGAATCCTGTGTGGGCCCTTGCGGGTGTCAGGCGACTCAGCTGGCAAGGTAGCCCGGGGCTCGAGTCGAGCGGAAGGGACTTGTGCCCCAGATCAGGCCCGGGTAGCCTGCTTCCCTATGTACCGCAGTCTCAGGTTCCGCGCGATTGGATTGGGGCAGGCGCTGTGTTCCACTCACCAGAGGTCTTAGGGTCCCGTGGGGAGTCCCGTGTGGGCCCTTGCGGGTGTTGGGCAAGACTCTGCTGGCAAGGTAGCCCGGGGGTCGAGTCTCGAGTCGAGCGGAAGGGACTTGTGCCCCAGATCAGGCCCGGGTAGCCTGCTTCCCTATGTACCACAGTCTCAGGTTCCGCGCGATTGGATTGGGGCAGGCGCTGTGTTCCACTCACCAGAGGTCTTAGGGTCCCGTGGGGAGTCCCGTGTGGGCCCTTGCGGGTGTTGGGCAAGACTCTGCTGGCAAGGTAGCCTGGGGCTCGAGTCTCGAGACCTGATTTCCTATTTGTATTTTTCTGGGCAGTTTGTCGTCAATCCCTATTCAGATACTGCATCCATTTGGTTCAAATGACTTTAGACATATTAGGTTCTACTAAAAAATAATCCTTAATATTTTTGTTTTATTTTCATATATTTATTCTCAATGACTACTTTCATATTTCTATTAAGATAAGCTAGGCAGTTTGGTTCTAATTTTATTAAATCTATATATTAAGTTACTGATGACTGCCATCCTTGAGCATGTTGGGATTTTATAATATGAAGTTTCTCTTCAGAGATATGACATGCCCTTCCAGTGTATTTCTCTTGTGGCCTTTACAACATTCCATCTTTTCCTTCACACAGATCTTGTGACTCCTCTTCCTTTACAGACTGCCAGTTTTGTAGACTATGAGAAGCTGACAGGAGCTCATGAGTCCCTCCCTAGATCTATGGTCTAAAAAGGCCACAGAAGTGAAAGGAATGTTGTTATATCTCAGTACAGAAGAAAAGAACTTAGAGCAGGAGGTGGAAAATGCTGTCCTCAGAAAGGCCTGCTTCCTAGTCAAGACATTTTTTCAGTGAGGTTTGTGAAGATGGTTTGTGAAAACAAGGCAGTGATAGAAGAAAGGTAGACAAGGCAGCAAGCGGGACAGATTAGAAAACTCCATTCTACCTGGGACCCTTTCTGGCTTCTTCATTTTGCTCTGAGAGGAATATTACCATCTATCACAGTGGCTTGATGAGGAAAGAGCGTACCATCCCAGTATCCGTATCAACTGTATTTTCAGGCCATTGCTAACTAGAGTTGAGTGCTGACTAAAAAGAGCACACAGTCTTGCCAGCCGTTGAGCATTCTCTTCATCCCCTTTCTTTTATCTCAGTCTATGGAAAAATTAATCTCAAGACAGGAGAACACTCTCTGGAAACCAATTGTATGGGTCAGAAGCATTACCTGGGTAGGGGGTCCTGATGGGATAAGACTACTTATTTGGGGAATGAAAGCCCTAGAAAATGCTTGAGCTTTTATTCTAACATCAGAAACTCTCCACCCTAGGATATACTCTATTTTGCTGTCAAACTGACAGAGAAGGTAACAAGCCAGAATAGAGGATCTTGTTTCCCCACCAAGGCACATATGACCTGTGGAGGGTTTTGTTGAACCCAAAAAAATGTGTGCTTACACAAAAACAAGTTAATCAAACTACCTGAGACTGCCATCTCAGGAATGCTTGCTTGAAAGTCTGAGTGTAAGAATACTTTGAGAAACAAGCAGACATTTCTTTTAACCACAATTTTTTAACAAGAAATTGATTCACATGATTATTCAAGTGAAAGTGCTGCAGAATAGAATGGTACCAAAAATAACCTATCAGTTTATTCTTATATAAGTAAACAAATGAATAAATTGCCAAGAGAGGCAGTTTCTCTTTTACAGCAAAATGTCATTCTTAGAGTAGAAATGAATGGTAGAATTAGAAAATCACCATTTGATAGACTATCACAGTCATAATTAATACAGCCAAGAAACACTGATGGATGCTGAATCTAGTGAGTGACATTTGACAGTCATGAAGTATCTCCTAAGAACATATTTGCTACTTGCAAAGAAAAGAATAACTAAATGGAGCAAAATTGATGGAATCGCTATAGACAAATCATAAAATAATGGGACAAATCAACATTGTGTCTCCTTTGATAAAATGCAGTAAGAACACAAAATCAATCCTGTTATATTTCTGACAAAACTTCATAACCTAAGTCTAATCATTAGAAGACATTAGATAAGACCAATTGAGTGTTCTGACATCTAGCTGTAACCAGCACTGTTACATGGTTAAAGCAAATGCTCACAACTGGATTCCTTCCTTCATGTGCTTTTGTTACTATGATGCTCGCGTTGACTTATTTATTTAAAGGTTCATTTAAGAACCAAAAGGAAAAGGTGGAAATAATAGAAAGAAGAAGGAAATGTCCCAGACACCAAAGGGGACTCAAGAAACATAACTGCCTGCAGCAGACAGGACTGAGACCATTGATGAAATTTGAATGGATTCTATAATAGCCATGTATCAGTATTAATTCTTCTGGTCTTGGTGGCTGTTTGTTATAAAGAGGGTCATTTGTTTTCTTGTTTGTTGGTTTTGCATGAATTACATACTGAAGCAGTTCTACATGACTGGACACCATGCCAACAAGTTGCTCCTAATTGACTTATAAAAAACAAAACACTCTAAGAGCCAGAGAGAAGGTTTAACAGTTAAGATTGTTCACTGCTCTTATAGACAGGCTGTGTATGGTTCCAGCACTCCTATCAGGTAACTCACAACTACCTATTACTCTAGTTCCAGAGTAACTGACACCCTATTCTGGCCTCTGATGGCATCTGTACGTACTTGCACACAAAAACTCATATAGACACACATGCATAGCCATGAATAAAAATAAGCAGATCTTTGGAACGTATTTTATATAAAGTTTTAAAACTGCCACATTAGAAATTAATGTAATGACTACTTTGGCTGAAGAAACTGTATCTGGGATGGAAGTGGGGAAATTCTGGAATCACTGGAACAGAGTTACAGTTTTACAAGCAGAGGAGTTTGTTTGGGAAACAACACAAGAGCCACACATTGATTCATGTATTTATCAATATATATGTTTACACTTCGATTTAAAAAAAAAAAGAAATTCCATTGAACGCTAATCACCAGTAAATCAGCCCATCTTTTATACACACACAAGAGATAGGAGAAATCTCTCCACTGTGAAGAAATTCATTGTGGGAGCTAGGTTGATGGCTCAATCAGTAAGATGCTCATCCTGCGAGACCTGAGTTCAAGTCTGCAGAACGCATGTTAAAGGGGGAGCGGGGAGAACAGTAGCATCTACTTGTGTTCCCAACACTGAAAAGGCAGACACTGTCAGATCCCTAGGGCTCAGTGACCTAGACTAACATCAGGCTAATATATGACCCTGTCTCCAGTGGATGACATGTTAAAAGGATAGCACAGGTTGCCTGCACAAAACGTTCATTTCCATCTTTAGGAATATTCATTGGCATGCAGAGAGGTTTGGTTTTGGGGCTTGTTTTTTTTTTTTTTTAATTTTTTGGTTTATCAAGACAGGATTTTGCTGTGTAGTCTTGGTGTCCTGAAACTCCCTCTGAAGACCAGAATGACCTCAAACTCACAGAGATTCACCTGCCTCTCGTCTCTGCCCCTGCCCCTGCCCCTGCCCCTGCCCCTGCCCCTGCCCCTGCCCCTGCCTCTGCCTCCCAAATGCTGGGATTAAAGCCATGCACCACCAGGCATAGTATATACAGCTTTTTATTCTAGAGACTAGCATTTGGAATGCTCCTATATCTTCAAATTTTTTAAATATAATGGAGTAGTCTACAGTTGTCTATCCACACCTGAAGCTACTAAATCCATGTGCTGCCTATCTTGTGTGTTCTTAATAATCTTTTTCTTTTAATTTCCTGTCCCCTTTCTGTTTTCTTCCCAGAGTGTAACTCTGAATCAAGCACAGCCTCCATTTACGCATTCCTCTTTCTGAGCTGCAAGCTCTCATAGATTAACAGGAGCCATTGTGTGATCAGAGATATAACCTAACAACGCTCTGCTCTTTAAGTATTTCTCATCCTCAGCAAGGCCCAGAGCATTTCTTTGCTGCTTCTCTGGAATTAATTAATTCATCAAATATTTATTGAGAACATACTATGAGCCCGTGCCATTCTAGAAACTGGGACTACATCTGGGATTAATGTCTCTGCTCTCATGGAATTTACAGACTAGTGGAGTAAGCAGGCCATAGAGAAACAACAATAAGAATTTTTCAGGTAATGATATTTGCTTAGAAAACAATAACAGGTAATGAAAATGACAGGGAAAGGTCCTTTCTAAGCAAAGGAATCAGATCAGAGACAGAGTGATGGCGAGCCAGCCAGAATCCGGAGAATGTTTGAGGCACGGAGCAGAACAAATGCCAAAGCCTGCAGTGACAACAAATCAAGCAAATTTAAAGTAACTCTAATATAAGTTCCTGGTGACTGGGAGCAGGAAGCCGTGGCTGTTTCCATGGTTTTACTGCTTATTCCAAACACTTAAGCCTCATTCTTATCCCATACCAGGCATTCAGTATGCATTTGTGGGGGGAAAAGTCATCCTCTGGAACAGCAGAAGAACTGGACTTTAAAGCTGGGTGGGTAAGGAGAGAGGCAAGGGCAGAAAGCATGGGGCCCAGAAGGCCAATGTCTGGGGATTTATATTAGGGAACAGGATACTTCCACAGGGTTCTCACTAGGAGACAGATCTTACTTACTGTAAGCAAAGACATTATTGAGATGTACACAGAGTGCAGCCTGGGTAGACGGGCTGAGCATTTGAACTTGGCTTCCCAACAAAGGATTAGTCAGCCAGCCATCCTAAGCTTCCTGGTTAGAGCTTCCAACGTTTTTTTGCTCTTGGAGGTGAAGCAATGATGGCCTTATCCCCACTTGGCCCCGCCTACCTTTCCGTCTTGTCCTTCCCCACCCCTCCCCCACCACATAACAACACAGAACCCTTTTTTCCATCTCCTTTTCCTCAGAAGTATGACATGCCCCACTCTCCTTTGCTCCACTCTTTCTAGGAGGGAGCACCATTGCTGAGCACCCAAAAGCTTCAGCCACCAAGCCCCAGGGAGCCTCCTCCTCTCATTCCCTGAAGAGCCTGGGCAGGAGAGAACACTGTACTCTCTCTTCCTTTCCCAGTTCCTGTCATTTTTACTGTAAAACTCAAGCATGTCTTTTAACTAGACTCAACCCTCCCTGAGTTTCTAATGGTCTCCTAAAAATCCAAGTGCACAGCTTTCATAGAGGAGGGAGAACATGGGTCACTTGTCTTTCTGAGCCTTTCATGGTTGCCTCGCAATATGATCTTTTCTAGTTCAATCTATTTCCCTGTAAATTTCATGACTTCATTTTTCTTTACAGCTCTAAATATACCATAGCATGTATGCACCACATTTTCATTATCCATTCATCAGTTGAAAGGCATTTAGGTAGTTTCCATTTCCTAGCTATTGTGAACAGAGCAGGGCCGTTGCAGGAAGAGGGACAGAAAGATTCCAAGAGCCAGAAAAACAGGAAGTATGCTGTGAGCTTGTCTCCTAGGAATGCCCGAGAAGCTACACCCATGAAATCTCAACAACATAGCTGCCTAAACAACATCTGAACAAAGACAGCACCAACAGACATGCTAATTTGGAAGAGGGAAATCTCACATTTCCTCAACCCTAGGCAAAGACCTGCAGGCAGCTAAGGAATATTGAGAGCTGGAGTAGGCTTTGCCAACTGGCTATCTGATACCAAGAGCCATGCTCGGCCTTCAAATCATAAACATACAATCAACATTTTACAGACTAAGCATGCTATATTGGTATATTTAAGGAGTGAGAGAGAGAGAGAGAGAGAGGATAATTAAAAAAAGAGGCCACAAATTTGAAAGGGAGCAAGTGAGGGTACATGGGAGGGGTTGGAGGGAGAAAAGTGAACGAAGAAAATGATGTAATTACATTGCAATTTCAAAAAATATTGAAAGGTAAACAAAAAAGTAAGAGTTTCCATGTATTGGTTTCTGAATCTTTCTTCCTCTGGCTAGAGTCTTCTGTTTGCCTGCAATCATAGTGCTTCAAGTACAGGCCTATCCAATTTCCCTCTCATGCCTTAAGTTTGTGAGAACTTGTATGAAATTTTCTCCCTCACCAGCTGACACATCCCTCATAGGGCCTCTTCTCTCCATATTCACTGATGAGTTCCTTTACAGTGCTGACCTGGGCCTTTGAAATTCACAACCCTGAGCTAGGATCAGCAATATTACTAGTGTTTAACTAAATCTGAGGACATACCGCACTTGGGTCTTGTATTACAAACTTGCAACCCAACTGACTTCATAAACTTAATAAAATCAACAATATGTGTTTGTAGCAAATAAATAAGCCTCAGTCGATCAGAAAAGCCCTACCTTCAGCCAATCATGGGTAGCCAGTTATTTGGTCAAACTCAAAGAGGGTAGATGCAGAGCTGTACCGGTTTGAGCTATTTCTATACCTCACTTCAGTTTTCTGCCCCGTGTTGTCTGCCATGTTATAGACCACAGTTTCTGAGAAAGCTGAGAACTGCCCAACTTGCAAATTATTCTTTGCTCAATTAAACATTGTTAAATTTAATTGCTCTTGAGTTTTTCTCCAAGCAGTAGTAAATCAGAGATAATATGCTTTGAGCACTAGCTAGTGCCTATGAAGCAGGCCCTGTACCACCATTCAAAAGATGAGGAGACCTGGAGAATGTGGCACCTGTGTAAAACTTGCCTAAGGGAACACAGACATTAAGAGACTGAACCAGTGAAAGTACTGAAGCACCTTGAGCCCCCACTCCCACTCCCAGGGAATGACTTAAGAAATTGAAAATAGACAGAGCTTTACTAGTACTTATTTGACCTTGAACATAGGAGAAACATCTAGAGGGGATTAAGGCTAATGCTGACTTTCAGTTCCTCAAAGCAACAAGCCAAAGGTCAAAGATTCAAAGCATCGGTGCTGTTTGTTTTGAGGTGAGTCTGCTCTACCTCCTGGAGAACTTTGTACCATTTAGAGATTGAAGTTCAGGAGAAGCCTGCTTTGATTCTGAAAGAAAACCTTCTTCCCATCATATCTGTGAACTCTTTGCATTGCCTACAAGCGGGCACTCTTACTACAAGTCTGAAGCCCCGCCCAAGCCCCACCCTGGTTGCTTGCAGGTGGAGAACCTCTCAACAGGCAAGCATCCAGTATCAGGCAAACTCTCTTCAACTCTGAGAGGCATCCCTTTTGCTGGCCAGTGTTTGTTTCAGATACCCAACCAACCACATAGACATCTAGGACCCTAGCTGCTGCTGTGAAACCAGATGCAAGATGTAACTTAGCAAAATTAATGTGAAGGATGCTGGACAAGAAAGACAATAAGAACCTCTGTTGTCTCTACACCTGGCAGAAAACAGAGAATTTCAGAGTCCTGGAGAGAGAAGTCACATGTATGTGACCAAGGCTGAGGGCCAGTGGATTTCAGATTGGGACACTGTAGTAGTCCAATCAGGGAAGATCTATCCTATGAATGAAGAAAGCCTCTCCCTCCCTCACCCACCCTCTCCAAGAACCCTGATCTTTTCCAATATTATTACCTGTGTTCTCCCCAGTACTCTGAGACATCCCATCAAGAAAGATATGAGGACTTAGAGATCAGAGAAGGTGTGCCTAGTGCCTAGGTGACTCAAGAACGATTGACAAAACATGTGGGAAATCCAGAGCTCTGTAAAGGAGATTCTCTTTATTGGTCCTGAAGCTGAATGACTAACTTGCTTGGTGTAACCTAAGTCAAGGTTGATGGAGAGTCTAATCATGGCCAGGTAGGCAGAAAGTTGACCCAAAGAGAATTTATCTTTCACACTGTGATGGTGTGAATATGCTTCTTCCATGGAGTGGCATTATCAGGAGGTGTGGCCTTGTTGGAGTGGGTGTGGCCTTGTTGGAGGAAGTTCGTCAGTGTGGGCATGGGCTTAAAGACCCTCGTCCTAACTGCCTAGAAGCCAGTCTTCTGCTTGTCTTCAGAACAAGATGTTGATCTCTCAGCTCCACCTGCACCATGCCTGCCTGGATGCTATCATGTTCCCGCCTTGATGATAATGGACTGAACCTCTGAACCTATAAGCCTGTCCCAATAAAATGTTGTCCTTCTAAGAGTTACCTTGCTCATGGTGTCTATTCACAGCAGTAAAACACTAAGACATACACTGTATTTAAACAATGATAGTACAGGAACGTGTTAAAAGACAAAAACTCAGAAGACAAACAATTTAAAAGTATTTTCTTCAAAAATAACTAATCACTAGAAAAATTTAGAAAACTTTAGACAGCAACAGCACATATTACATTTCCAACCAAGTTTTTTTTTAAAAAGACCTGATCAAATATGAGAGCTGAAAAAAAACAAACTCTATCTATAAAAAGAATTTAAGACAACTGAAAAAAAAAAGCATTGCAGAATTTTAAACAGCATTGGAGATAGTGAAAGTCTCAATATGCATAAAGGAAAATCTATAATGTGGAGGGTAGTTTGAGGGAAAGTGTATCAAAGTATGAGAAGTGGAACAGAGATAAAAAGCAAGCTGGGACATGAGAAGAGAGACGGAGAAGAAATTCCACACAATAACAATTGCTCATCCACAGAAAGGCCTGGAACAAAGGAAACCAAAGCAATGAACACTTGTTAGAGTTTTGAATCTTCAGACTGGAAAAGATTAAAGATAGGAAAGATGGTTCTAATTTATAATCATCACATCCTGATGGTGGGGCCAAATGCTAGAAAACAAGATTCCTGCATTTGTTAGCTAACACAATAAAGCACAATAAAACGTGCCAGGTATATCTGTAAAGGTAAATGAAAATTTTGGCAGCACTGTAGTTAGATGCATACAAGTCTTCCAAAAAAAACAAACAAACAAACAAACAAAAAAATGTCGACTCATTTGCTCTAAGCACCTAAATGTAATAGCTCTGAGCTTTGTTTGAACATTGCAATGACTTGGAGAGCTTTTAAAATCCTGGAAGTTTGAGTCTTAACTCCAGAAATACTGTTTTTAATTGGCCTGATATGTGACCAGTGATTCTAAGGTGCAGCCATATATGAGACCCCCTTTTCTGTGGTCTGTGCTAATGGATAGAGAGAAGTAAAGAACTCTGGTTTGTAAGAGGTATGTGTAGGGACCAAAGATAAAAAAGTAAAACTGACTTTTGATCCCCAGCAGGCACCTTACTGGTCAGGGATACAGCTGGTGTTTAGAGAACACTACAGTGAACTTCCGCTCAAGGCTTTAGGACTGAACACCCTATCGACACACACCTGATTGAGCTCATCTAGCAACAGCTCTAAGTTCCATGCAATGGCTAGCTTTAATTACCAACGTGACATGGCCTAGAATCACAGGGGAATCGAGCCTCCATGAGGGTTTGTCTACATTAGGTTGACCTATGACCATGTCTGTGGGGGATTATCTTAATGTACGTGAGAAGACCCAGCTCAGTGTGGGTGGCACCATTCCCTAGGCAAAGGTCCTAGAAAAAAAATCTAGATGAGCACCAGCAAGCATGCAAACTAGCAAACTCTACATTAGCTTTGCTCTACTATTGACTAGATGTGCTGTGTTGGCCAAAGCTCTTGCTTGACTTCCCACAGAGAACTATAACCAGCAGTTGTGACGTGGAATAAACTGTCCCCCCCCCCCCCCGACTAAGTTGCTATTTAGTCAGGATGCTTTATGGCAGCAACAGACATGAAGCTAGAAAACCCCACATACTCATGTCTCCAATGTCTCCCACCAAACTCTGATTCTCATTAAAGACCCTACCAGGACTGCTGTATCCCTGGCTTCTAGCCCAGATGGTAATTATCTCTGCCCCTGTGAGTATGCCTTCTTCAGCTCCCCTTTACCATGGGCTTCCTGCCCACCCAGAACTCTGCAACCCCTGAGCTAGACACCCAATTGGGAGAATTCTCAGGAGGCTGCACCCACAGACAGGATACATGGATGGAGAGGTCTCTTCACCGCCCTGGAATGGACAAAGCCTCTGTGGTTACGGTCTAGATCAACTTGAATGTGAGGCTCACAGTGAAAGCCTCAAGTGGCTTTCATCACCACCTCCAAAGTCACAGAGTGGAAAGCCAGAGAGAGAAGTGGCCGTCGTCAGTTAAACCTGTTAGGCCACAATGCTATGTCTTCTCACCTTGTCAGAGGATTTAGAAACCACAGACTGGTGTGCTTCCCTGACCACAGCTCCTCGCCCAGGCACACTTTTTATCCTAACACTGAGTGACACATCATAAGCCTAGTGTGAGATCTCAGCTACCTGAGGCAGAGGCTCCCTCCCTCACTGAGGAAAACAAAAATCCAGGAAACTTTGTGTTCCTTCCACCACTCTGCCACTATTCCACTCTTAGTACACACATAAACTGGATTATCCTCCTGGAAAAATGTATAGAAGGGGGAGATTCTGGATTTGAACATCTGTAATCCTTCTGTCTCAGGTCCCTCTACCTTGACCTTAAATGTGCCACAGTCAGGGTGTTTCAGCTGGTAAATAGTTTTCCAAAATTGCCCCCTTGGAGCCATGAATCAAAGCTCTAAGAGCAAAGAGAGTAAGATAAATCACAAAATGAGAGATCGATATGGGTTATTTATTAACGACTCCGTGGTACAGGCTGGAGCTCCAGAAGCTGTATGTGGCATTGCCTGGTAAATTAGGGCAGTCACATCCTGGGAAGAGACATAAAATATGGCAGGGAGGAGACTTTGTTCACAAAGGAAACCATTTAACACTGCTTAGTGTAATGAAAAATTAGAAAATTGGTCACATTTAAGAAAACTGTATACATCGTCATCCACTAAGCAGAATGGATAGCCATTTAAAATGTTAGTTGCGAATTTTATGGTACAACATGGCAAACGTTTATAATTAGAAAAGAGAAAATATGTAAGATTAGTCTACATACTGCATTTTAAAGGAGTAACTACTTTAGGGAAAAGGCTGTAACACCAGCATATAATGTGCTCCTATTGTGATAGTAGAATTAGGTATGATTTTCTCCTCCAACATTTCCATAATGTGCTTTAGTGCTACTAAGATGTGTGTGTGTGTGTGTGTGTGTGTGTGTGTGTGTGTGTGTGTGTGTGTGTGATTAAGAAGCAAGGAAAGAGGAAATGCAGATTAGAGCCCTTAAAGCTCCAGAAACTACTGTTGCATTTTATGAGTAAGGCTCTCAGTATGGACGGCTATTTGGCTTTACACCCGATCGACTAAACCAGAGAATAACATCAGTGAGTCGGTATCCTTCAGATACAGGCATAAATACAAAGCATTTTAAAATATGTAAATTCTATTCTAAAGCACTGTGAGTTTATGTAAAAAAAAGAGTCAAACAAATTTATCATGATCTCATCCAGTTTTTCATTGATATTCAATGAGGAATTGATAATATTTCTCCACTGACTGAATAAAAAAATCAGATGTTGATTAACATATTCCAGTCACACAACCAAAAAACAAAAAACAAAAACAAAAAAAAAGATCACCACTTTAAAAATAGTAGTCTGCTTATAGAATGGTTTCTTTTTAGTGGTGAATAGTTATATTTTCTTTTAAATTGTCCTTTCCGAAGGACTTCTTACACAGATTTTTTTTAAAGGATGTGACTAGCTTGGTATAATTGCTTCAGAACTTTAGCCCTTCCTCTCTTCTTGCCCACTTGCCCAATAAAAGAGATATACATTATGAAAACAGAGAAAGATTTTATAGAAAAAATACTTGAACAAAAAGTATGTTTTCCCAGTGTGGAGATTGCTTTATTATTAACATCTGGGCTCTGCAGACAAGTCAATAAAATATAACTTCCAACACTGTGAGTGGGTCCTGGAAAATTATTCATTTCATGGGTCCACAACGTCTCCAAAATTGGAACTACCTCCAAAATGGATATGATGAACAAATCTTTAAAATGAGGGAGACAGAGACATACAGAGGAGAGGGAGAGAGACAGAGACCGACACAGAGAGAGAGAGAGAGAGAGAGAGAGAGAGAGAGAGACTGTCCCTGTGAACCAGTTAACAGTCCCTGCTGATTCCCTGCTGCTGCTGACACAGCTCTGTAACTGTTCGAATCATTTCATCGTGCACAGGGTGCAATAAATCAGCCTCCAATGTGACCTGACCCTTCCCTCCAGCAGGTCGGGAGGGAGGAACCTCCTCTCTTTTCCTTGGAGTTTGTGATGATTCATAAAAAATATGTAAGGATCTAAGCTTTCCTAGACACCTTGGTGCATAGGATTCTCCCTGATTTAAAGCCCCTGTAGATGAGAGAAACACCCCAAAGTGCAGCAATCTGAGTAACAGTCTTCGGGAAAAGAAAAACACCCTGAGGCAAGGCAAGATGTTTGTCAACTCTGTGCGGCCTTATTGAATAAATAACATGAGAAACACTGGGCTGTCACTTTATTTAATCCTAGAGCAGCCTAGAATTCCTACAGCCTGGAATCTTCTCAAAGCGACCAATTTCCTAGAATAGCAGTACCATGTCCTCCATGGTGGAAGACTTGCCTACTCACTGTAATCACTTGAGCAATTTTAGAAACACTGGCACCTAGGTCTCATCACCAGAGACTCCAGTGTCATGATCTGGGTGAAGCCTTGGCTTCTAGGACTTTAAAAACTCACCAGGTAACTCTAGTTGGCATCTAGAGTTGAGATCTACTGGTGTAGAAGAGTGTCTTCATGATTCTGAGCCTGTGAAGAATGCTTCATAGGTAAAGGATTGTCTGAGGCATTCATATCTGCATAGAAAGTGAGGGTTACGGGTTGGAGAAGATAGCAGTGTGCCAGGAGAATAGTCCAGATAATGTTATCTTAATATTGAGACTGATATATAAGAACAATACATAGAATGGGGTTATAGATCAACTAGTAGAGTTCTTGCTGGCCTTGCACAGGGTCTTAAGTTTGGTTCCCAGCACATATAAGGTATGGGACCACACACACGTATAATCCCAGAAATCAGTAGTTAGAGGCAAGAGAATCAGAAATTAAAGGTCATCCTTGGTTACACTGTGAGATTAAGGCTTAAGATGCAAAATACCCTGTCTCAAGAGAAACACTATATATACATATATTAAAATAGAGAAAGTACTTTAAAATGAATCTTTCCAAAATCTCCAAACAAGTGTGTTTAAAGGCCTTGGTGTCTAGCATACAATAAAAGCTCAAATCAGAATAAGGTATTTTAGCTTCGTTTCTGGGAGATGAGCTCACAGAAAACTTCCTGTTCCCCTCGCTCTTACAATCTTTCCACACATGTAACCCCTTCCATTATGAAGTCTCATCAACACCACTACCCAAACAAGACCTGAACAAGGATGACACCAACAGACATGCCAACATTGAAGTGGAAAACTCATGAGGCCTCAACCCTACACAAAGAACTACAGGCAACTAAGGAATGCTTAGAGTAGAGGCCGAGGGGAATAGTGTTCCCCAGGAAAGAGCACGCCAGTTGGTTCTCCAATATCAAGTGGTCAGCCCTTACAACATAGATATACTGTGTGTGCATGTGTGTGTGCATGTGGTGTGTGTGTGTGTGTGTGTGTGTGTGTGTGTGTGTGTGTGTGTGTAGCCATAATTAAAGAAACATAGTCCACACATATAAGAACAAGCAAGGGGAGATGCATGGGGAAGGATTAGATGAAGGAAAGTGGGGGGAGATGTAATTATATTTAATTTCAAAAATATATATTTTTTAAAAAGAATAGGGTGAGGCTGGAGAGATGGCTCAGAGGTTAAGAGGTTTACATGACATGGAACATGCACCAAAACTAGGCCAAGAGGATTCCCTGAGTCTATCTCAGGGTCCCCATACATTCACCTGCACCTACATAAATAAATCCCATCCTAACTGTGACATTGTCGTGACGCCTCTATTGGAGAATATGCAAAGCCTCTTTCTAGATCTTTCTTTAAATACAGTCACCTGCCTTGAAGCTTATTGGGAGCTAAGAATGCCCACCGGATAAGACTAGTTCTGTAAGCACACTGGGCATAGAGTCTGACCTAGCAGTTCCCAAGTCAATGAGTCTGCACACATGATCAAAACCCCAGAGGTAATGATTTCCCTATTAGTAGACTACAGTGTATCACTGGGCCAGGCATCCAGGGAAATTAAACTAGGAGTCTCCATTTTCTGTAGGAAAAAAACAAATAAACCCACTTAACTTACTTTCTGGTCCAGGTGAAATGAGCAGATATCCACAGATGAGATAGAGACAGGAAACTGAAGGGAGGCAATCTTGGCAGGTTACCAGGCCAACCCATCGGAGGCAAGAGGATAGTTATCTTGGAATGGAGCTATTTAGAAACCAAAGCATCATTTCTCTTCTTTTCAGGGGATTCTAGGGACCAAAACTATGTTTTTAAAACTTGTTGTGGGTGATATTTTGTTGTTTTTGATTAATATCTGGAGTCACTTGCTTTCTTTGTGTTAAACTTTGCTTTACTGCAACACAATAAAATTGGAGATAGTAAAAAACACGGGGCAAAGAGTCACAAATTTAATATTCTCCTTACTTTGTCAACTTGCATTACAAATCTATGTCTGTTGGACCCTATCTCCACCTTTGGGGAGGTCTGTAGTCCCTCTTCTAGGCTCTAGATAGACCAGATCTTACCAAAGAGATGGGTCCCCATGCATTCACCTGCACCTACATAAATTGCCATCCTAAGTGTGACATTGTCGTGATGCCTCCTATTGGAGAATATGCAAAGCCTCTTTCATGAACAATAGCACAGTATTTCCACCTGACACAAGAATATGCCAGGCTTCTGAACTGTGTCAGGAAGTTTACCTGCTAGTTTTTAGCTTCTCCAATGTCGGCTCCTGACTGTACAGTACCATGTTGCATCTTCTGCTTAGATGCTGCTGTTCAGGCCAGAGGTAGGCCTAACCTTTGTACCAAATGTCAGTTTTCAATTACAAAAGAAAGTTGTGTGCGTAGTTAGCCATCCTTGGGTGCTCTAACCTGTGCTATTGCTCAATCTTCTGGATTTAGCCTATAAATGAATTACAATGTCTCTTCGGGCCTTGCCAGAAGATTAGAACCAGAGTCTCTATTTTCTGTAGGAAAAAAAATGAAATAAGTCCACTTAACTTACTTGCTTGTAAATAAGGCATAGTATTTTGCTATGATTTTAAGTGTTCATGTACATGTGTGTGCATACCTATGTGCATGCAGGCATGTGTGTGTGTGCGCGCGCAGTTGTGTATGCACATGTTCACACTGTGTAGAAGCCAGAAAACAATCTTGGAGATCATCATCAGGAGCACCACCTACATATTTTGAAACAGAGTCTCCCATTAATCTGGCTTATCAACTTAGATCAGACAGGCTGGCCATTTAGCCTCCGTGATCCTGTTGTTCCTACCTCGACAGTGTTGAGACTACAAACATGGAGCACCATGCCTGGCAATTGTGTGGGTTCTGGGTCCTGAACTCAGGTTCTCAGGCTTGCAAGACAAGTGCTTTACCAACTAAGCCATCTCCCTAACCATTGCCTACTTTTGATATTCAGATTTATGTAGAGCAGGGCTCTCTGTCTTTTTAACTTGCACTTTAATGCTCCTGGATAAGCTTGATGCATGATCCCTGGAAATCCCAGTGCAATGACACAGCATTGCCAATATCACCTAGAGTGACCAGCATGGAAGGTTGGTATTATCCACTTATAAAAAAATTAAAATAACAGCACCAACATTCCCAAATCAAAATCATCCTCAACAGATATCATTTTATTAAATTACATCTAACAACTTCATATATCATGACAATTCACCAGGTACCTAGGAATATATTTTCTAAGATTATATCAAAGTATCTGCCAAAAAGGCAAATTGCTTCAATTTAAGCACTATAGAAATATTTATTAAGATTTTTTAATCCACACTGAATGTAAATACTGCCTGTTAAAATTTCCCTGGATAAAATCATCGGGGCCAGAGGCTCTCTGCTAGACTGTGTGTAGCAAGGTAGCCATAATTGAATTCTGAAGAACATATTAGCTCATCCCACATCCCTAAGGAGTTGGGACGGCCTTCTATAATTAAGACATATCTCCTGGTTAGATTCGTTAACTAGAAAAGAGCATCAACCCTCTCTCCCACTTAGCTGAGTGTCAGGGTGTATGGATCTGCCCTAATTGGACAATGGAGAATTATCTGCACTCACATTTTTGCCTAAGAATGTATTTCCCTAACTCTTGTGCTTCTAAATGGTTATCAAAGGTCAATTAGGGAAATCGATATTCATAAATAATTTCTTTAAAGACACTCTGTTCATCCTCCTAATGGTCTGAACTGAATTTTTAGCAAATCAGAAACACACATGCTTTCAACCTAGACAAAACTCCAACAGCACTATTTTCATGGTGTATAATATTTAGGCATGTAGTACAAAGCCAACTAGTAATAACAGAGGGTGGCTCTTATACAAGCTTACTGTTTGTGTAATCAGAGCTGGCTCTTACAATGACCTTTAAATTAATTAAATCATTTCTCTTGACTTATAGGTAAGAAAACTGAGTTCAAAGAAGTCACATAATTGTATGATATAAAACCAGGACATGGACCTGATTCTAGAACCTCTAAATTTAACCATTCTATCCTATGCCTTCCCTAAAACAATGATTGAATAAGTCCCTTCTCCAACCTGAATAAGGCCTTATGAAATGAATTCATTGTTGACCCAGTCTGGAAAGACCATGATAAAGGATGCCTCCAGGAAAAGTCAGCAGTGTTGAGGGGTCTGTTTCTATAAAGCAGCCAAACAGACTGAAGCAAATGTACTCCATCACTGGACTTGACTACAGATTCATGAATCTCAGAAGTCTTTAGATGTTTGTTCTCAAACTGGAAATCTAAAAGGGAGAGTATCAGAACCCCACACCTGAACCCCATGAATGACCAGCTATCTCCAAAGTAGAGCTATTCACCTCAGAGAGACTCATCACAAAAGACTCCAGCAGCAGGAGGTAGTATGGCTTGGATATGATTCTGCATGACAGTGACAGTCAACCTGAATTTAGAGTCTTGATTTCAGAGGGTCAATAATGAAGTTATTCATAAAACTGCTCAAATTCATTCAAGCCAAAGGTGACTTTATTGACTCATGGACTGGGGAAGTTCAGGTACAGATTTTATTCCAGAAAAGAACTGATTCTGAGCACAGTGTAGTCAGTGCTCCATCACTCTAGGTTGCCCAAACAAGACCTGCATAATGACACCAATTGACATGCAACATGGACAGAAGAAATTTCACAAAGACAGAACCCTATATGAAGAGCTAGAGGTAATCAGTGGCTGCTGAGAAAAGGACAATCAGTCTTCAGGGAGGGGCCCTCCTGATAGATTATCCAGTGTCCAGTCTTCAACAAAATACAAGAAGCACTAAATGTAATCAGTAAGATGGATGACTGATGAATAGATGATAGATAGGTAGATAGATAGATAGATAGATAGATAGATAGATAGATAGATAGATAGATAGATTGATTGATTGATTGATTGATTGATAGATGATAGGTATTATGCATATGTATATATGCATAAGGCTAATAATAAGACATCATGAATTTGAGAGAGAATTTGGAAGGATAGGAAAGGATCTGAAGAGGGAGGGATAGAAAGTATGTAAATACAGCACTCAAGATGACATTATAAAACAAAAACAATAAAAAATTATTCTCCTTTCTGTGCATCTATTTTTTCATCTATGTGAGGGAGAAGAATTATGTCTGAAATTTTTTCAATTATATATATATATATGGATATTTACATATATATATATAAAACCATGGGTAAGTCAGATTCTCTTTGGTAGAGTCCTAGTGGGATGCTTATGCTGGAAGCCTTCCATTTAAATTCCGTGCTCTAGTGCTGAGGACCACAAAGCAGAGAAGTGAAAGGCCATATTCACAGAACAGACCTACAACATCTGCTGGGGCTAAAAGGTTCATAACCCGAGACAAGGGAGAGAATGTAATCCCAGGAGGTGCTTCAGGGCTCACAACAGTAGGTCAGGACCACAGCTGCGGCTTAATAAACACATCACCCTGTGCTTTATAGTTCAGTGCCCGCCAGTTCAAAACATTGGGGCTGAGTGTCCCACCAACATAGACTGTGCTGATCTGTTCTGGAGATAGCACAAAGTCCCACATGTTCACATCTCCGATGTCTCCCACCAAAGACTGCTTTGCATCAAAGTCACCGCCATACGAGTCCTGCTCCTGCCCCAAGATGATGCTTGCATCTGGCCCCACAGTGTAGCCCTTGTGCAGACTTTTCCGCACCTTGGGTTTCCCATCAATCCAGAACTCTACAATCCCCGTAGCAGACTCCCAGCTGGCACAGATGTGTGTTGGAGCCTCAGGAATCTCTGAAACCATGAATCGTACTTCAGCACCACCCACTCCAAAAGTATACTGTTTATCCTTATTCCAAAATATGAGAATGTCGTTAGAGTTCTTCTTGGTAGCATAAGAGAAGACACTGAAGCTGCGCACTGTGCTCAGAGCAGTGTAGAAATGGAGACACACAGTAAAGGTGTTCAGTGGCTTCTTTGACTCTGCTTCCAGAGACACATAGGAAGTATCTGACTCCTTGGGAAATACAAAGGCCTTTTTAAACATGTCTGTGAAACAGAAAACCAAGAAAGTAAGTAGTTTCTCAGATAATGAAGACTTATTCCTCCCTTACAGGTAGAGTTTGGGATCAAGGGTCATCTGGTCCTCTCCCAGGTTACATAAATACACAGCTACCCTGATCCTGATCCTTGATTCCTTATGCAAAATATTAAGTTCCGACCATTCTCCCATAGGGAAAAGATCTTTATGATAGCTCCTACCTTCATGACCAAAAGTCCGAGAGAAGCTGATCATGATCAGAAGGCACCAGAGTAGCTTCTCCATGGCTATGGATGCTGCTGGGATCTGGACTAAGAGGACAGTGTTTTGTCTGAAAGATCAAGGACAAGGAGTCCTGGAACGCTTGCCTCGGGCCCAGCCCATCCTCAGATTTATAACTATAGCAGATGGAGGGGCTGAACCACTTTGTAAATGATTTCCTAACACTGCCTCTTGGGGTAAACGTCAGACCACTGGGAGAAAGAGAAGCAAAAAAAAAATCATTCTAGAACAGAGAAATCAATGTGGGTTATTTATTACAAACTCCTGTGACCCCTGAATCACCAGCTTCTGTGTGACAGGAAAAATGAGAAAGCTTCCCAAGGCTCCACTTGGCCTAGCTCTACTGAGAAAAATAATGGGAAATTTTAGCTTAATAGATGAGCACTTGTGTGTGTGCATATGATGGCTGCATCTCCAGTGTCTGCTAACCTGTCCTGGAAGCTGCTCTTTTCCATATTGGGAAATGAAGAAAACAAGCATTCCATTCCCAGTACCAAGAACAAACTTTCCCTGGCCAACTGCCTAGACTTATCAGAGACCTTTGACTGAATGGAACACCTGTCCTATCCCAAATGTACCATTGGTCACAATCTTGTGTAACAGACTGGGTTTTGTTTGTTTGATGTTTTGGGTTTTTTTTGGTTTGGGGGTTTTGGGTTTTGGGGGTTTTTGGGGGGTTTTTTTGTTTTTTTGTTTCTTTTTTATAATGTGGAAGCTTCAGGGAGGAGGCAGGATAGTCAGCATTTGCTTCTTTTGTTCAGAGTCTAAGAAGTCCCTCCACACTGCCTAGCAACAGTTAAGCAGTTCTCTGCTTACCTCAGTCTTCTAGTTGAATACCATGCTCCTTGGCCTTGCTTCTGAACCCCGCACAAGCTCATCCATTCTTTCATTCCATTCATGAGTTGCCCTCTAATTGAGAAATTAGAGAAAAATAGTGTATCCCCTGAAGCAGAGAACCATTCATTCAGTAATTCCATTTTTAGTTAGATGCATTCCCATCCTAACAAAGTCAATTTCTCAGCATCAGCTATAGGTCAGAATGAGATTTGGACAGAAAAGAGACATTCTCTAGGTTGTATCCTTTATAGTGAAGATACAAGGCTTCCCTTTTACTACTTCCTTGTCCTCTGGTTAGGACTGATGGGAGAGGGAGAGGGAGAAGGGGAGGGGGAGGAGGAGGGGAGAGAGGGGAGGGGGAAGGGAGAAGGAGGGGAAGGGAGGGAGAGGGGAGGAGGGGAGGGGGAGAGGGGAGGAGGGGAGGGGGAGAGGGGGGGAGAGGGAGAGGGGAAGGGAGGGGGAGAGGGAGGGGAGGGGGAGGGGGAGAGGGAAAGGGAGGGAATCACCTTTCCTTAACAAGCTGCAAGCAGAGGTTGACACAGCAACTCAATAGGTTGAACCAGTAAATACTATCATAAAGCCATTGTTTTAACCCTTGACTATCATATACACAAATACTCATTTAAAGAATATGCAGTCTTAAATTTTGTCAAATTGTTATGAATTTGGTCATTCTCCTATTGAAGCTTGGTTGCTACCACTCTGTGTCTTTCCACTATAAAATCTACCTGCTTTTCTGACTCCCCATAAGAAATAAACAGTTGCTGAATGTATCTAAGGTCAAACTTGCACCTTTAGATCAGGCTCAAATGATACATCATCTAGTGAATTTTTCCCTGTGTTTCTTTCTGCCTTACACATAATTAATTTCACCTTCATTCTATCATTTCTCCAAATGCCAAAACTACAATAAACATGGCATTTTAGAGAAATAAGAGAAAGACAGAGGGAAAAAGAAAGAAGGTAGAAAGGTTATTTGTAACCAAGATCTCCATTGTCCCATATCTTCCTCCTTAACCCAAGGATTTCTGGTTCTAACCTCTATCACTTAAGAAGAAAACAACATAAAACTCTCTCTCTCTCTCTCTCTCTCTCTCTCTCATATTAAATTTAATAACCAATTTTCTAGGGTGTTTTTTTACTCTTATGCAACATCTGACATTAGCACAGGTCTTTTTCTTTTTTTTAATTTTTTAATTAGGTATTTTCCTCATTTACATTTCCAATGCTATCCCGAAAGTGCCCCATACCCACCCCACCCCCACTCCCCTACCCACCCACTCCCTCTATTTGGCCCTGGCGTTACCCTGTACTGGAGCATATAAAGTTTGCAAGTCCAATGGGCCTCTCTTTCCAGTGATGGCCGACTAGGCCATCTTTTGATACATATGCAGCTAGAGACAAGAGCTCTGGGGTACTGGTTAGTTCATATTGTTGTTCCACCTATAGGGTTGCAGTTCCCTTTAGTTCCTTGGGTGCTTTCTCTAGCTCCTCCATTCAATAGCTGACTGTGAGCATCCACTTCTGTGTTTGCTAGGCCCCGGCATAGTCTCACAAGAGAGAGCTATATCTGGGTCCTTTCAGCAAAATCTTGCTAGTGTATGCAATGGTGTCAGCGTTTGGAAGCTGATTATAGGATGGATCCCTGGATATGGCAATCACTAGATGGTCCATCCTTTCATCACAGCTCCAAATTTTGTCTCTGTAACTCCTTCCATGGGTGTTTTGTACCCAATTCTAAGAAGGGGCAAAGTGTCCACACTTTGGTCTTTGTTCTTCTTGAGTTGCATGTGTTTAGCAAATTGTATCTTATATCTTGGGTATCCTAAGTTTCTGGGCTAATATCCACTTATCAGTGAGTACATATTGTGTGAGTTCCTTTGTGATTGGATTACCTCACTCAGGATGATGCCCTCCAGGTCCATCCATTTACCTAGGAATTTCATAAATTCATTCTTTTTAATAGCTGAGTAGTACTCCATTGTGTAAATGTACCACATTTTCTGTATCCATTCCTCTGTTGAGGGGCATCTGGGTTCTTTCCAGCTTCTGGCTATTATAAATAAGGCTGCTATGAACATAGTGGAGCATGTGTCCTTCTTACCAGTTGGGGCATCTTCTGGATATATGCCCAGGAGAGGTGTTGCTGGATCCTCCAGTAGTAATATGTCCAATTTTCTGAGGAACCGCCAGACTGATTTCCAGAGTGGTTGTACAAGCTTGCAATCCCACCAACAATGGAGGAGTGTTCCTCTTTCTCCACATTCTCGCCAGCATCTGCTGTCACCTGAATTTTTCATCTTAGCCATTCTGACTGGTGTGAGGTGGAATCTCAGGGTTGTTTTGAGTTGCATTTCCCTGATGATTAAGAATGTTGAACATTTTTTCAGGTGCTTCTCTGCCATTCGGTATTCCTCAGGTGAGAATTCTTTGTTCAGTTCTGAGCCCCATTTTTTAATAAGGTTATTTGATTTTATGAAGTCCACCTTCTTTAGTACTTTGTATATATTGGATATTAGTCCCCTATCCGATTTGGGATAGGTAAAGATTCTTTCCCAATCTGTTGGTGGTCTTTTTGTCTTACTGACGGTTTCTTTTGCCTTACAGAAGCTTTGCAATTTTATGAGGTCCCATTTATTGATTCTCGATCTTACAGCACAAGCCATTGCTGTTCTATTCAGGAATTTTCCCCTGTACCCATATCTTCAAGGCTTTTCCCTACTTTCTCCTCTATAAGTTTCAGTGTCTCTGGTTTTATGTGGAGTTCCTTAATCCACTTAGATTTGACCTTAGTACAAGGAGATAGAAATGGATCAATTAGCAATCTTCTGCATGATAACAGCCAGTAGTGCCAGCACCATTTGTTGAAAATGCTGTCTTTTTTCCATATCACAAATATAATCAGAAACAGAACAATGGATGCATACATGCTTGTTCTTAGCTCACCTTCTCCACTCTCGTGCAGTTTTGTATCCCCTGCCTAGGGAACTGTGCCACTTGCAGTGGGCAATCTTCCCACCTCAGTTGCAGTCAAACTCCCATAGACCAGACTGATCTAGACAGTCCTTTACTGACACTCTCTTCCCAGGGGATTCTAGATTGTATTAAGTTGAAAATTAAAATTAACCATCATAGAGACTAAGAGAAAAATATGACATAGCTACCAACCTCCAAACTTTATTTTCTACTACCATACACAAACTTCAAAATCATGTTTGAACCCCTCTAACCACAGTAGTACATTTTTAGTAAATAAATATATTTATAATCCAAAATTGTATTGCTCTGCCAGTCAAAATTCTATAGATTATAACAGTTCATTGTTTTATTCACCCCATTAACCTAATTAAGTCATGAATAAAGGATCTACTTCATATTTCCCACTTCCTAGCCACCATTAGAATTATCAGCTTAACCAGAAAAAATATCACATTTGTACTCATAATGTATCACTATACTATTTCTACTACTTGTATAAACTTCCTAATAAAATAATCTATAAAAATATTGTTTCTAAGGCCATTTTACTTTAAGCAATTGAGAGGCTTTGAAGGTTTATAAATAAGGTTATAAATAAGGAAATTATATACTTGGATAAGTGTTTCTAAATTTTAATGGAAGAAAATATGAGGGTTGTATTAAAGTAAGTAAGATTATAAATTCATAGACTTAATGGACTTTACATCAATTTCACCATGACATATGTTAGGAACTGCTGCTAAAGATCACAGACTACGCCATTAGCCAGACAAGTTAAGGTGAATGTGACAAGTGTCAGAACTAGGCAGGAACAGTTAAGAACTCAGGGGAGACAGATTTGAGAGACATGCCAAAACCACTGATGAGAATGGAAACCTGACCAAATGCAATATGTAAAGACTTCTATCATTTGCATATCAAACACTATGTGAGTGAGGCCAAAACAGCTGGTTGAATCACACCTAGATCAGTGGCTTTCACTTATTGGTGATTAGTCTCTAGCCCAAGCTGAGCCTCCTGGGTGAAATAAATAAATAAATAAAACTAAATAAATAAATGTGCACGTTGACTTATACAAATAAAATCAAGTATGCCTGTTTTTTAAAAAATGGAAAAAAAAAAGCACAGCCTTTTACTTATGGGTAATAGTAGTATCCTCTTGAAAGACAACTGATACCAAGCCTGACCCAGAGTTGGTACATTGTCAGTAGATTGTAGAGCGAGTGGATGAAGACATAACTTTAGGAAGAAGCCACAGAAGAATCATAGAAGACAAATTTAAGCAGAGATGGACTGAGCACAGATGCCAATATCCTCTTCCCACTTCAATTCCTACAAATGATGGAAAATATGTTTCTAAAAAGTAGATCAATATGGTGCCAGGGAGAAAAAGGGGTTTCATCGGCAGAAAGGAAAATGAATTCTCTAAAATCCAGAAAGCTGGAAACATACATCAGTGAATAGCCCGAATAGATAGACCATGACCATGCAGGGAAGGGCTGCTGTGAAAATGTGCTGGTGTACCCTGAAGTAAAGGATACTGGAAATGGGTGCCAGACCATGAGGCAGCAGTGTCGATTAGGGGTCTTGGAGACCACACCTCACTCCCTTACCTAAGCATTAAACAGCAGAGTCCTTGTTCACAACCTGGGGCAGAAAGATTCCTTTAGCCCAAGTAGGATATTGCCCTAAGAGTTTGTAGAGACCCAGAAGGTTTCCAATCCTGATGATAAATTGATATGCCCTGCCAGTATTTCCTGCTCATTTCTCATAGTTTCTAGAGATAGGCCACAGAAACAGTAAGGGTATCCATGGGCAGACCGAAAAGCTCAATAGACCTCACTTAACAAATACAGATATGGCCGGGCATGGTGGCACACGCCTTTAATCCCAGCACTCGGAAGGCAGAGGCAGGCGGATTTCTGAGTTCGAGGCTAGCCTGGTCTACAAAGTGAGTTCCAGGACAGCCAGAGCTATACAGAGAAATCCTGTCTCAAAAAAGCAAAAAACAAAAAACAAAAACAAACAAACAAAAACAAATACAGATATGCCTGTCTTAGGAGCTTAAGAACAAATGAGCAAAGCTGATAATGGTGATACATGTCTGCAATCCCAGTACTTAGGAAATAGAGGCAGGAAGATCGAGTTTGAAATCATCCTCTACTGTATTCCAAGTTCTAGGCTAACCCGAACTGCATGAGACTTGTCTCTAAAATCAAGAGTAAAGAAGAAATGTTTAATTAAGGTAATTTGGTTATATGCAGCATGAACAAGTAAATAACAATTTTTTTCAAATTTAAATTTTTTATTATATGGGATATATAGGTATGTCAGAGCATGCCTCGTAGCTGTGATAGTCAGAAGAGCACATAGCTGAAACGGAAGTTACAGACCATTGTAAACTGCCAAATAGATGCTGGGAATTGAACATGTGTCCTCTGGAAAAGCAATAAGTCCTCTTAACTGCCAAATCAAACCTTCAGCCCAAAGAAACTATTATTTTGAAGAAAGAGAAATTTATATGAGGGTTAAGGAAATAATCGAGGAAGTCATAGAAAATTTTATGGATGACAGCAGTAGACAAATCAAAAGAACCTAAGAAAGATGTGTAGACAAGATCCATGTCTAATCCATGACAAGAAGCTTGCTAATCAGGAGGAGAAATAAAACCTTCAGGAAACATGTGTGTGTGTGTGTGTGTGTGTGTGTGTGTCCTAGAAATAAAAAGAATCACTGAGAGTGACACAAGGAATAACAAACATTGAAAGTGATAGATTTGAGAATAGTCTGGTTTGGCCATTCTACAATGTTGGTATCTAAAAATATCTTCGTACCCCCAAAACATACACAACAATTCTTTGTAAATTAAAAGTAAGATATAGTGTGATCCATTCATGGATGTCAGAAAATTGTCCAGAAAAATCAAAATGAGAAAAGATAAGGCTATCTGACTTATATTAAGAATGCCATAAGTTAATTAAGAATAAGTTAATTCAGAATCCAAATCAAAAGAAGACTAGAAAATGAGAAGTCTAACTCACCTGTGAGTCTTATCTATGCAGAAAAACTGAGATAAATTTTATCTAGCCAAGCTAAATAGGAAAAAAATCAAAACATCACAGCAAAGTAGGATGGGCAACCAGCAAAAGCAAAAGGCCCTGCAGGACACATGGCTTGGCCAGTTTTGCTGGGGACAGTCATAGGAGAAAGCGGATCAGGGATCTAGGACTGAGCATCAGGCCTCAGAAGAGAAATCCGTACTCTACAGCTATGAGCTACAAGCTGGAGAAGTCATGTCTCCCTCCACACCCAGTGTGGCCAGAGTCCACAACACAAAAGCAATACAACAGCTCAGCATCCATAACAGCCATTCCCTGGTAGAGTGAGAAGCCTCAAGGTTTACAGTTAGAGCTAAACAACTCAGCAAGCTTAGGCAGGACAAGGCACGGAAGCATTCAGAGCAGAAGTGAGGCCAACTATCCAGTGGCAGGACTCAGGGGTAGCTGCCCATGCCAAGGAACCGGACAAGGACTGACTGCCTGGGCAATTCCCATGGCTTTCTGCAGTAGGTCAGAATCGGTCCTCAGTAGCCAGCTACAGGGAGGGGTAGAATGATTACCATTTACCTGTCGAAGGTTTTCCTCAGAAAATTAGAAAACCCCATCAATGTCATTTTTGCCATCTTGATCGACTTAAATAAAAATATCAAAACATCATTCAGAGGGATCATTTTTTAAAGCATCTGTTTTAAAATGTCTTAGAGTTTAAAATTTCACCTTTTTTCATCTTTATTAAATTAAAAATAAAAATTTCAATTGAAATGTCACAAAAAAAACATTATTCTTAAAATTGAGCACTGAGGAGTTAGTAGAGTGGGTAAAAACAATTGTCAGGCAAGCATAAAGACCTGAGTTCGAATCCTTATCCCCATAAAAACACAGGCTATGACCCTGCGCAAATGTGACCTTGTCACTAGGGGCAAACACAGATGAGTCTGTGGAGCTCTCTGGCCAGCATCTAGTAAAATAACTGCCAGCCTCAGGTCCAGTTAGAGACCCTGACTCAGAGGACCAATAGAATGAATAGAAATAAGCAGCCTCAGGGTAGGAGTTGGGGAGGACCCTCCAGAAAGTACCAGAGACCCAGAAGGTGAGAGACTCTCAGGACTCATTGGGGGGTGGGTGACCTTAGCCAAAATGCCCAACATTAGGGAGAGGGAACTCAAACAGTCCACTTCTAATAGACAGACAGAGCCTCAAGTAGAAGGTCAGGGTAACTAACCCACAGTCAAAATTTCTGACCCAGAATTGTTCCTATCTAAAAGAACTGCAGGATGATGCCCTCCAGGTCCATCCATTTGGCTAGGAATTTCATAAATTCATTCTTTTTAATAGCTGAGTAGTATTCCATTGTGTAGATGTACCACATTTTCTGTATCCATTCCTCTGTTGAGGGGCATCTGGGTTCTTTCCAGCTTCTGGCTATTATAAATAAGGCTGCTATGAACATAGTGGAGCATGTGTCCTTCTTACCAGTTGGGGCATCTTCTGGATATATGCCCAGGAGAGGTATTGCTGGATCCTCCGGTAGTGCTGTGTCCAATTTTCTGAGGAACCGCCAGACTGATTTCCAGAGTGGTTGTACAAGCCTGCAATCCCGCCAACAATGGAGGAGTGTTCCTCTTTCTCCACATCCACGCCAGCATCTGCTGTCACCTGAATTTTTGATCTTAGCCATTCTGACTGGTGTGAGGTGGAATCTCAGGGTTGTTTTGATTTGCATTTCCCTGATGATTAAGGATGTTGAACATATTTTCAGGTGCTTCTCTGCCATTTGGTATTCCTCAGGTGAGAATTCTTTGTTCAGTTCTGAACCCCAATTTTTAATGGGGTTATTCGATTTTCTGAAGTCCACCTTCTTGAGTTTTTTATATATGTTGGATATTTATGAAATTCCTAGCCAAATGGATGGACCTGGAGGGCATCATCCTAAGTGAGGTAACACATTCACAAAGGAACTCACACAATATGTACTCACTGATAAGTGGATATTAGCCCCAAAGTTAGGATTCCCAAGATATAAGATACAATTTGCTAAACACATGAAACTCAAGAAGAATGAAGACTGAAGTGTGGACACTATGCCCCTCCTTAGAATTGGGAACAAAACACCCATGGAAGGAGTTACAGAAACAAAGTTTGGAGCTGAGATGAAAGGATGGACCATGTAGAGACTGCCATATACAGGGATCCACCCCATAATCAGCATCCAAACGCTGACACCATTGCATACACTAGCAAGATTTTATCGAAAGGACCCAGATGTAGCTGTCTCTTGTGAGACTATGCCAGGGCCTAGCAAACACAGAAGTGGATGCTCACAGTCAGCTAATGGATGGATCACAGGGCTCCCAATGGAGAAAGTACCCAAGGAGCTAAAGGGATCTGCAACCCTATAGGTGGAACAACATTATGAACTAACCAGTACCCCAGAGCTCTTGACTCTAGCTGCATATGTATCAAAAGATGGCCTAGTCGGCCATCACTGGAAAGAGTGGCCCATTGGACATGCAAACTTTATATGCCCCAGTACAGGGGAACGCCAGGGCCAAAAAGGGGGAGTGGGTGGGTAGAGGAGTGGGGGTGGGTGGGTATGGGGGACTTTTGGTATAGCATTGGAAATGTAAATGAGCTAAATACCTAATAAAAAATGGAAAAAAAAAGAACTGCAGGTACAAAAGTGGAGAAGAGACTGAGGGAAACAGGTCCAATGACTGGCCCAACTTGGGATCCATCTCATGGGGGGAGAGGAGCATCAAGGCCTGACACTATTATTGATGTGATGATGTGTTTACAGACAGGAGCCTGGCATGGCTGTCTTCTGAGAGGTCCTACCAGCAGCTGACTGAGACAGAAGCAGATACTTACACCCAACCATTGGACTGAAGTTGAGGACCCCTATGGTTGAATTAGGGAAAAGATTGAAAAAGCTGAAGGAGAGAGCAACCCCACAGGAAGACCAGCAGACTCAACTAACCCAGACCCTGGGGAACTCCCAGAGACTGAGCCATCAACCAGGAGCGTACACAGGCCCATCCAAAACCTCTGGCACATATATAGCAGACGTCTGCCTGGTCTGGCCACAGCTCGAGAAGATGCACTTCATCCTCCAGAGACTTGAGACCCCAGGGAAGGGGGGGACCTGGAGGAGCAGGAACACCCTCTCAGAGGCAAGGTGGAGGAGAAATGGAATGAGGAACTGTGGGAAAGGGGACCAGGGTAGAGCAATGACTGGAATGTAAATAAATAAAACAACTTTTTTAAAAACAGAAATGTTTGTGTTGTGCATATGATTGTCTCTATTTAAAATCCTAGACATGTACACATACTTTTAGAGACAATTGGAGCGACATTTGTGTTGTTACAAAATAACCATAAAAGATATTTAAAACATTCTTTTCCCCTAGAAATAACCATTTAGGATATGTAACATATAAGATGCCAGCCATGGTATTAATAAAACCTAAAGAACACCTAAGAAGGAGGTCACATACAAAGTGGGTAACATTTTTACTTAAAATGAAAATAGTAAAGGATATAAAAATAAATAAATGGAGATGTAATCACACCCACTGAATGACCTAGATGACCTGGAATCATGATGGTGTTAGTACTCCCCAAATGGATGCATATGTTGCATTAAAGATGCCAATATCCTACGGTCCAACAGTCTTGTGTCTATCAACATAACTTTTAAAACAACTCCCTTAATAACATGTAAAGAAAAATTCTCTGCAGTGTTGTTTGGTTTTCGGGGGGTGGGGGGATTGGAGATCAAGGAATTCCAAGTTTCCATCTGAGAAATGCTTTTTTAAATGAAGGATTTGTTTACCTCAGTTAAAAGGCATGAAGGAGATATGTACACATCCTGTGCAGCTACAAAGCAAGTGGCTGGATATAAATTAGGTCATCCTCATTCCAATATGTAAATTAAAGCTTTACATAAATTAAGAATAGTGTCAATATAACATAGAGGTTATATTCATTCATATGTCACCTTCCCCAGCAGATTAATGGTGAAGCAATAAAGACCACATTTTCTTACAAGCAAAGAAAATTTCTTATAAGGTGTGAAGTTCGTAATGAAGATACTGAGAATTCTGTCTCAGCACTGTTAGTACATGCAGGCGATGGTTTATAGCGGCTTCAAGCATTGCTATGCATTCCACAGTGCTAAACTATATTGTGATGCTGCAAGTGTTGATGAAGGCACTGCCAAGAATTTCTGGGTGAACACAAAATTTTATCGATGACTGGAGAAGCTACACTCACAATGAGATTTTTACGTTTCCATGAGCCCGGCCCCTGTTGTAAATGATAGCCCTAGAAGACATGTTTCTCAAAGGTCACGGGGCCTCTAGACTGCAGGCCAGAAGAATGGAACTAATTGTGAGGCTGGTGGAAGGGTCTGAGAAGCCGTTGCTGTGCTAATAATGTCACTGGATTGTTGCTCTTCATGTTAGTCCTCTGGTGTGTTACTACATAGGTTTTGAATGGTCTGCCTCTAATTATCTATGGGCCTAATTATCTCACAATCCCTGTTATTTTTAGTGCACAAATCATGCAGAACATGAAGATTTTTTAGGAATGCATATGTTACACTATAGCAAAAGAGATGTGTTTTTAAAAAGACAGAGCTCAAAAACAAGTTTGACGATAAAAAGCAAGTTCTCAAAAAGCTGTTAAAATAGCATCTCATGCTTTTAAAATTCAAAACAATGATATATAACATATGTAAGTATATTCTGCTTTATTTGAGTAACATTTTATTTATTATTTGGAGGTTCCATATGTATAAGCAATGAATTTTGACCCTATCTACCTCTCCCACCCCATCCCAACTTTTCCCACCCCCACCAACTTCACATGTTCTTCCCTGAATCCATATCTTTACCTATATAAGTACATTTATCAGTTGTGTTTTTAAGTACTAAGAACAATGAATAATTCAACTCAAACACCCATAACATCAGCCTGCTAAGGAGAAAAATAGCAGACAAATCCAAAATGAAAGATTTTCTACAAAATAGCCAACCAGGATTTCTCAATATTGTCAAGGTCATGAAAAACAAGAAAAGAATGAGAAGCTGTCACAGACCAAAGGAGACTTTAAAAAGACACAGTGACTAAATGTGCTGTAGTGTCCTGGGTTACATCCTTAAACAGGAAATGAACATTGATATAAAACCTGTAGAGACTCAAGGAGAGACTAGAGTTTAGTGGCTGGTAACCCAGCAATGGTGTTTTGTAGCTTTGACAAATGTACCATGACCATATGAGGTGTTAATATTGAATGAAGGGCATATGAGAACTCTTTGTATTGTGTTTTCAACATATCTATAAATCCATAAAAGTATTCCAAGAATATTAATAAAAGATGTTATACTCACACACACACACAAAAAAAAAACACCTATGTAAAAAAGGCAGTGGGATTTCATTATCACACTTGCATCTGAGACAGGAGATAAAACTTTCTTTGAATTATGTGAGTGTTGTTTTTTTAAATATGCCTATGTATATATGCTATAAATTTTCAATTCTTCATAAGACTGTTTTTCAAAATAAAAATAAATAAATAAATTTTTTAAAAAGTGGTAATATTTTAAAGACAGTGTTAGAAGACTGTAAGTTCATATGACTCCCCAGACACTAAAGGGCAAACATGAATGTTGAGGTTTGCAAGGCTTTCCAGTACACTTTGTGCCTTGTCCTTTGAGATGTGAACCAGTAAGAAAAGTCAGAGCCATGGAGTTGAACATACTGATTTTAAAACTGAAGGAGACTAGTTGAGTGAAAACGACTTGGCACTGATCCCTAGATGCAGACAGATTTCATCACCCACCCAGGTCATGCTGCACCAGATAAGTGCCCTGTCACGGGTGCACAGTTTTCACTGCCAAAGTCATCCTCATGTGGCCATGAGCTGATCCAAACATATGCTATTGGCAGGCTAGAGCAAGATCCTCAGCGCATGCAAACACACACACACACACACAGAGAGAGAGAGAAAGAAAGAAAAAAGGGGGGCACTGAGGGTTTTTAATCATAAAGTCATCAATGGGACATCACTTCACTATTTTCAGTGACCTGCTGACCCCTCTCCAGTACAAAAGCCATAATGTGTAGGATCTGCTGCTCTCTACACTGTAAATATCCTCACTCTAGCAGATTTTAAGCTACGAGTGCTGTGCCAGAGTGAAGAGGTGGCCACCGTGAAAGGAGGAAACCATGTAGCAAGGCATGGCCAGGAACCCCTCTTTGACTCAGATGCGCCTTCCATAAAGGAATATGGTGTAACTATTTCACCTAAAAAAGCTCTACTTTTGGTTCTTTTGATCCATCATTCCAGATCAACAACCCTAGAATCATCAGATATATGGCTATCACCAGTACACCTTGACAAATAAATCCTCCAACAACAGATATGATGATGGTCTGGTTACACCTGCCACCTCACCCATCACCCAGGATTCCATTGATCTGGCTAGTTAGGCCAGAATCTTGTGCCTTCCTCATTGTTCCTTGTGTAGTTCTTCTGAGGCTGAGCTGTGCTCAGTCAAAAGAGGAGGACTTCTTCCTCACAGAGGACCATGTTTCACTCAAAGGTCTGTGAGTAGTCGAACTCCTATTGTTTAGACCCTCCAAACAACTTCTCAAGGTCCATAACTGCTCCATGGATGTTAGAATTCAGTGCAGATATTGTCCTTATCAGGATCAATTAACTATAAGACTTTTCCATAACTAAATCTAAAATTCATTCCCTGTTATACTCACAATCCAAATCTACCTGAGCCGTAGTCCCGAATGTAGCCCCATCAAAGTTCAGCATTGAAATCAAACAACAATATCAATAACCAAAGTTGACAACATATAGATGACCCAACTCTAAGTACTAAATCTCTGTACTATTAAATTTCTAAAATGAGATTAAACTCCAAATATTAAATTTCCTCCTAAGTAAAATCCAAATGAATTAAAGTTTAAAGTCAAGTGTCCTTGCTGTTCTGAGAAGAAAAAAAAAAAGGCTCCAGATTCACCCTCCCCCTTCACTTCCAATCTTATTTGTCTCAACCACAGAGTTGTAATTGCATTGCCATGGTAAAGTCAGAACACTTCAACATCCACAGCTTGGGCTTTTACACAATGGAGGGTGTGGCTCCTTCAAGTCTAATGGGGTTGGATAAGCCCTGCCTTTAAAGAGCTCCAAGAATTTAATGAAACACATAATAGTGTCACAGCATCCATTCTGCACCTACAAAAATACACAGAGCCAGCTCGTATCACAGCTACTAAATGAAATCTTTCAGACAAAATCATTTCTCCAAAACCCAGGACTCCATGTTGCCACCGGCAATAACAGAAACGCCACAGTGTCTGCAAGAACAGAGCGGTTAAAGAGAATCTTGGGTTTGTCTTTGCAAGATGCCAGTGAATTGATATTAGCCGCCCTGGGTTTATAATCTCATCTAGGACAAATCTCTTGAGAGATTAATGTAATCTCTTAAGGCATTAAGCCCACACATTTATCCTCTGTGAGGAGAATCTGCCAGGGCATCCTCTGAGAATAGCATGAGGGATATTGCCACCTACCAAACGGTTTAGACATCTGCCATGTTGCCAGTTGTCACTATCTGTGTCTCTTACCTGATGTGTCTTTCTTCTCCTTTCTGCATAATCAAAAGCTCTTGATTCCCATCTGTCTCTTTGAGCCTTTGTTTCTGACACCCCTGAGGTCTCTCATCTAGTGACACAGACTAGGTGGCACGTTTTTAGCAGGGATGATTGGCTCTGGACCCAGAGGCTGTTGCTGCAGCCCTCTACTGAAAAATTGTTCAGGCCAGTGACCCATACCTGGGAAAAGTCTCTACCAGACTCTCACAACTGTTTCATCTTGATAATCACCCTAAGCAGATTTCTGAACTGAATCTGCTGTTGATCCATCTTCAGCTTAGCCCTGTGTGGCCAAATATATCCGTAAGGAACCACCTCATCAGCTTCTGAATGACTCAGGTCACCTTTGAGCGACAACTTCTCCCAAATCATTGTCTTAACGTAATTGACAAAGCCAGAACCTGCTTCAGAAGGGATCATTTTATTTAAATCAAAATAAACAAACAAAATGTCTTTATTATTGAACATGGCATCAATAATCGGGCTCCTAACAGAAAATCCACTTGACACAATTTCTAGCCCCAACAGTATTCATCAGCAGAGGTGTTTCAGATACCGCACCTGTTTTCTGAAACATGAGCTCCTTCAATTGTCATCCGTAGGGAACACAATACCAGGGTAATATAGAAACTGTATCCTTGTTTCTCAGGGCCACGTAGTATATGCTCTGCCACCAAGTACCAGCAGTTAGCACAGAGTATACAACAAGGAGAAATCTGACATTTCGAAATTAATACCTAATATTTCTTCCTCTTGTCCCATCTGGCCACATGCTCCATCTTAGAAGGATCTACTGTAGTGTCATTTACCATCATGTGTGTCCATGTGGGACTCAGGTCCTGGAATCTTGCTCATGCTGGGCTCAAGCACTCTACCAATGAGATCATCCCACACCTCTGTTCCTCCACCCCCATCCTGGTGCACTTGTATCTATATCACTCCACACTGTCTTTCTCTATACAGTCCACTAAAGAGGGTTTTCAAAGCTAAGCTTCCTTTTAAAGACAAAAATCCAGTATTTGGTATGTTGCAACTTAATTTAATCATAATCTTTATAACAAGACACCCAGTGAGATTTTAGAACTGCATAAATTTTAACTGGTATGCCCTAAAACATACTTTTCCCATAATACCATTCATGTTTTGCATGCTTTTGAGGGATGGGAGGAGACTTCCTCATGGCAAGTGATGCTATGCAGAAAATTTGACGTTGAAAATTTTTCACAGAGAGATTTCAAATCCAACAAGATCATTTATAGGAGATTTTCTGTTTTACAGCACTTTTTATTTTCCACATGTATACAATGTATTTTGATCATATCCACCCACACCTCTCCCCTTCCACTTCCCACTAACCTTCCCCCACAAAAAAATGTTCCTCTTCTAACTTCCTGTCCTCTTTATACACACACACACACACACACACACACACACACACACACACACACACACACACCAACTCACTCATGTAGTTTGGGAAGGTAGATACATCCCCAAAATGATTCTCCCTCTTCCAGAAACTACCAACAGTCAATAGCTCCTTAGAGAAAAATGGAGTCTCATCAGCCTCTACCCAATCCATGCTGGAAATTTGATTGAATCGGTCTTGTGCAGGCAAGCACAGCTGCTACGGGTTCATGAATGCAATTGGAAGACATTTCACAGTTCTTTCTCCCATCCCCTGGCTTCTGCATTCTTTCTGCCCCACCCCTCTTCTATAGTTCTGTGAGTCTTCTGGGGATGATCTAGCTGTCCTGTCTGGTACTGACACTCACAGCCATTTACCATTAACATTTTGACCCGTTAGAAGTCTCTATATTAACCACTGCCCAATGAAAATAGAAGTTTCTCTAGCCACTATTAAGAGCAGCACAAAAGTATGTATATAAAAATATTTAGAAGAAACTTTGACATGACCACATAGCAAACAACAATACTCCTACCCAGCACCTATGACCTCTCTCTCCAGCCATGGGCCTTTTACCAGGTTTTATATTATCAGGAGTGAAGCAGTCCTCAAATTCAATCAGAAAGTAGTTGGTTATCCCTTAACAGCCATGCCACTACTGCCCCAACAGCATGTCTTATTTTGGAAGTCAATATTGTAGCATGCTGGATCCAGCACTGAGTAATATCTTTTCTCCCGCAGCAAGCTGTATAGTGCCCTGTACCAAAGACTTCAGCAAGATTCTGATATAGAGACAGGAGTAATGATACTTGGGAGGGGGAGGCTGGGGGCATGTTCTTCTCAAAAATACTAACATATAACCATTGGGCTATTTAATGACAGGACCAAAGGCTACCCAAGCTCCTGTATTCCGCTTAGGCTCTGCATTCAGGCTTTCTCTTCAAAGACCTGTTCCATCCCTTGGATTCCTCACTTCATTAACTGCTGGATCAAAGCATTTCCTCTGCTCCATTTCACCTATTTGCTGTCCTTTTTGCAAGTGCATTCACAGACTTTTTCACAACAGGGTTAGTTTTTATTTCTGTTACACTTTTTTAAAAAGTCTAATGATCTAGACACAGGAGACACACAGAAACAGAAATAAGTAACATGACACATTGGGTGAGGTTTGAATTGCCCTCCAGGAGTTGTCTGTGTGTCAGATACTGTCACCGCACGTAAGCATGCATGTGCATGCCCAGACTGATGCCGATTGTGAAATACAGAGCAACTCTGCTGCTTGTGTCTGTAGAAGCCCTGGATGCATTTAATATTCACATTCCCTTCTGCTTTGGCTTCCTAGTCTATCGTACTGGATAAGCTTTAAAACTGCATTACCCTGATCTTTGGATCCTAATGAGAAAGACCCACTTCTCCCTGGGGCCCTGAACCAGGGCTAAGCATTGTTAAAACTTACAAAATTACTATTAGTGGTGATGGTACATTCTTTTTGTTCTTGCTGTGAGCGCTCCTTCTAGTGTTTCTCTTCCTATAAATAAGCACAGACATTGAGGGATGGACAACTGGACTTGCTATTTAGCATCTGTTGGACAATTCTCTCAATGGCCTGACTGCCTTGAGCAAAGGACTATTAGTCAGCCAGCCAGATTATCCTTGTGCCAGCATCAGCCATTTTGAACACTCTGAGGATGCCTGAAGAAAATGATGCAAAGATTACAGCTGTTTTTCCCTGACTCCTGGAAGCACAGTCAGCCAGGGTTGTTTGGAATCATTTGCTCCGGGCTTTTTTGCTATTACGTCTTCTAAATGACCTTGTAGTCATTTCCATGTAGGCCAGGAGGATACCTTTCCCTTGGTGGCTCGAAGAGAAGTGGCTTGCTTAACTAAGGAAGTAAAAATGTGACTGGCATACAACACATCCTACAGTGGCTGAGATTGATCCTGAGAAGCAATGCTGTAAACAGCTATGATTGGCTTTAAAATAAAATAAAATAAAATAAAATAAGCCATGGCCGGTCTGAGCATTCCTCCTCAACGTCTGCTTGGTTTGCTTGTTTGGTTGGCCTGGAAATTCTCCTATGCCACCTCCTCTCATTTTGTAACACTAGAGCAAACAGAAATCTTTTCTCTATGCAACAAAGGAAAGAGAGAACCTGCAGAGACCACCTCCAGTAGATAGACATGGCCCCCAGTTGAGGGATGAGGCCACCCACCCATCTCAAAATTTTTATCCCAGAAATGTTCCTGTCCAAAAAAGGAATAGGGACAAAAAATGGAACAGAGACTGAAGGAAAGGCCATCCAGAGACTGCCCCTCCTAAGGATCCATCCCATCTACAAACACCAAACCTCCACACTATTGCTGATGCCAAGAAGTACTTGCTGGCAAGAGCCTGGTATGGCTGTTCCCTGAGAGGTTCTTCTAGCACCTGACCAATACAGATGCAGATACCCACACACAACCATTAGACTAAGTCCAGGAACCCCAAAGGAAGAGCTAGGGGAAGGACTGAAGGAGCTGAAGGGAATTGCAACCCCACAGGAAGAATGATATCAACTAACAGGACCAACCAGAGCTCCCAGAGACTAAACCACCAACCAAAGAGTATACATTGAGGGATCCATGACTCCAGATACATATGTAGCAAAGGATGGCCTTATCTGGCATCAATGGGAGGGGAGGCCCTTAGTCCTGTGGAGGCTTCATGCCCCAGCATAGGGGATGCTTGAGCAGTGAGTCAGAAGTGGGTGACTGGGTGGAGGCACACCCTTATAGAGACAAAGGGGAGGGGGAGAAGGGGAGAAAGGATTAGGAGTTTGTGGAGGGATAACTGGGAAGGGGGTGCCATTTGAAATGTAAACAAATAAAATGAGTAATTTTTTTAAAAAGAGGTCTTTCCTCTGGTTAGCTTGTCTTGCATACTTTTACAAGAGTGTATTGAGCTAGCAACGTGGAACAAAGAAAGCACCAGAGAAAGCAGAGTGGTGATGGTGTCAATGAAGCTTAGCAGCCAGGGGACCTGTGCATGCAGCAAGACAGCTGGCAACAGGACATCTGCAAAGAGAGCACTTGACACCTGCAAAGGGAGCACCTCAACACCTGCAAAAGGAGAACCTCGACACCTGAAAAGGGAGCATCTCAATGTCTGTAAAGGGAGTACAACACCTGAAGAGCAGCCAAAGTAGGAAGAGGAAGGTTGGCGAGAGAGAGAGAGAGAGAGAGAGAGAGAGAGAGAGAGAGAGAGAGAGAGAGAGAGAGAGAAGAGGAAGAAAAGCTGAAGATGAGGGATAAAAGGCTGTAGGGACTGAAGAAGGAAAACTGCAGGCTCTGGTCAGGAGAAGAGAGCTTATTGAGGGCTGTTCAGTGTAAGTGTAAGCCTGCGAAGGCTGCCCATATAACAGAAGGACCTTCGAGAGAAGCTGACTGGTAACACTAAGGTGAGACACTGATTTGGGTTTAGTCAACCAAAAATGCTCACAGATTTTCAAGGTGATCTCTAGATCCTAAGGGTCCAGAGGAATCGAGTCACCTAAGCACATCTCTGCTCTTGGGCCATGTTAGATGCTGTTCCTCCTTACGTCTTATTTCACAATAACCACTTCTCCACTGTACACAAAACAAGCATACTAAACCCTGTGTCACTCCCAGACTGAAATTTCTAGAACATACAGCACTCTCCAAACGCATAAAATGCAACTGTAACGTAATGTCTAGTGAGTTCCTAAATGACTCCTTAATACATGTTTCTCTATTTTAATTTTTGAACATGGGGTCCCACCATATATATCCCAGGACAGCCCTAAATTCATGATCCTCCTGCTTCGGTGCTCCTGGGCTGGCATTACAGGTATGCACCACCTCAGCCAGTTATTAATACATGCTTCTGACTTATATAACCTAAGATATTCTCAAAAGAAATATCAGGCTTTTATGGCACTTCTTCTTCCATAAAATCAAGAACATGATTTATATGTATCTGATTTTTATAATTTGCTATAAAAGCTAATAATCACATTCATCTACATCATCTTAATTTAGACATTGTTGATTTTAGTCATCTATATCACATATTTCTCTCTATAATTTATTTTTTAGTAGTTTATATAATTGTCTTTGGAAGTACAAATTTAAGTAGTAAGATGTGTGTCCCTTAAATATATAAAATTAATTATTCATCAATAAAATTCTAATGTTTACTTAGTTATAATGAAAAATGTTGTGGTATAAATGTTTCCAATATCTAAATAATTTAATACTGTTAAATATAGTAAAATTTCACATTTTGAAGTACAATTTTTAACTTGAATATTTTGATGAGATGAATTATACTCACATAATAAATATTTGAGCATAAATGCATATATATGGACTCACACACATATATATATATATGTGTATATATATATATATATATATATATATATATATATATATATACATATATACATATACCTATTGCCAATTCCTCAGAATCCAAGCTTATTTAGAAACAAAGATTGGGAGTTGGGGCGGCGCCATCTTCGGCTCCAGACAACCGACCACCTTCCTGTTGAGAGCACAGGGGTCCGCCCGGCCCGAGAGGTTTCTGCCTCAGGCTCCGGCGGGGGCCACCTTGGCTCTGGGACTCCGCGGAGGGCAGGCTGCACGGGTGAGGGTGTGGAATACAAAGGCCAGCCGTTTCTGGGACAGGCGAGAGCCACAAAGCTTCTGAGGCGGCGCCATCTTCGGCTCCAGACAACCGGCCACCTTCCTGGCCAAAGCAACACAGCTTCTGGGAAAGATCCTGTTTTGGGCCTTCATCTTCAGCCAGGAGGAGGCCCAAACACCAGATAACTGTGCACCTTCCCTGAAAGAGGAGAGCTTGCCTGCAGAGACTGCTCTGACCACTGAAACTCAGAGGAGAGAGCTAGTCTCCCACGTCTGCTGATAGAGGGTAACAAAATCACCAGAGGAACAATCTCTAAACAAAGACAACTATAACAACTAGCTCCAGAGATTGCCAGATGGCAAAAGGTAAACGTAAGAATCCTACTAACAGAAACCAGGACCACTCACCATCATCAGAACCCAGAACGCCCACTTCGCCCAGTTCAGGACACCCTAACACACCTGAAAAGGTAGACCTGGATTTAAAAGCATATCTCATGATGATGGTAGAGGACATAAAGAAGGAATTTAATAAATCACTTAAAGAAATACAGGAGAACAATGCTAAAGAGTTACAAGTCCTTAAAGAAAAACAGGAAAACACAACCAAACAGGTAGAAGTCCTTATAGAAAAACAGGAAAACACATCCAAACAGGTGATGGAAATGAACAAAACCATACTAGACCTAAAAAAAGAAGTAGACACAATAAAGAAAACCCAAAGTGAGGCAACGCTGGAGATAGAAACCCTAGGAAAGAAATCTGGAACCATAGATGCCAGCATCAGCAACAGAATACAAGAGATGGAAGAGAGAATCTCAGGTGGAGAAGATTCCATAGAGAACATCAGCACAACAATCAAAGAAAATGGAAAATGCAAAAAGATCCTAACTCAAAACATCCAGGAAATCCAGGACACAATGAGAAGACCAAACCTATGGAAAATAGGAGTGGATGAGAATGAAGATTTTCAACTCAAAGGACCAGCAAACATCTTCAACAAAATTATTGAAGAAAACTTCCCAAATCTAAAGAAAGAGATGCCCATGAACATACAAGAAGCCTACAGAACTCCAAATAGACTGGATCAGAAAAGAAATTCCTCCCGACACATAATAATCAGAACATCAAATGCACTAAATAAAGATAGAATACTAAAAGCAGTAAGGGAAAAAGGTCAAGTAACATATAAAGGCAAGCCTATCAGAATTATACCAGATTTTTCACCAGAGACTATGAAAGCCAGAAGAGCCTGGACAGATGTTATACAGACACTAAGAGAACACAAATTCCAGCCCAGGCTACTATACCCAGCCAAACTCTCAATTACCATAGATGGAGAAAACAAAGTATTCCACGACAAAACTAAATTCACCCATTATCTCTCCACGAATCCAGCCCTTCAAAGGATAATAACAGAAAAAAAACCAATACAAGGACGGGAACCACGCCCTAGAAAAAACAAGAAGATAATCCCTCAACAAACCTAAAAGAAGACAGCCACAAGAACAGAATGCCAACTTTAACAACAAAAATAACAGGAAGCAACAATTACTTTTCCTTAATATCTCTTAATATCAATGGACTCAATTCCCCAATAAAAAGACATAGACTAACAAACTGGCTACACAAAAAAGACCCAACATTTTGCTGCTTACAGGAAACTCATCTCAGAGAAAAAGATAGACACTACCTCAGAATGAAAGGCTGGAAAACAATTTTCCAAGCAAATGGTATGAAGAAACAAGCTGGAGTAGCCATTCTAATATCTAACAAAATCGACTTCCAACCCAAAATAATCAAAAAAGACAAGGAGGGGCACTTCATACTCATCAAAGGTAAAATCCTCCAAGAGGAACTCTCAATTCTGAATATCTATGCTCCAAATACAAGGGCAGCCACATTCATTAAAGAAACTTTATCTCCTGGGCATATATCCAGAAGATGCCCCAACTAGTAAGAAGGACACATGCTCCACTATGTTCATAGCAGCCTTATTTTTAATAGCCAGAAGCTGGAAAGAACCCAGATGCCCCTCAACAGAGGAATGGATACAGAAAATGTGGTACATCTACACAATGGAGTACTACTCAGCTATTAAAAAGAATGAATTTATGAAATTCCTAGCCAAATGGATGGACCTGGAGGGCATCATCCTGAGTGAGGTAACACATTCACAAAGGAACTCACACAATATGTACTCACTGATAAGTGGATATTAGCCCAAAACCTAGGATACCCAAGATATAAGATACAATTTCCTAAACACATGAAACTCAAGAAAAATGAAGACTGAAGTGTGGACACTATGCCCCTCCTTAGAAGTGGGACAAAACACCCTTGGAAGGAGTTACAGAGACAAAGTTTGGAGCTGAGATGAAAGGATGGACCATGTAGAGACTGCCATATCCAGGAAACCACCCCATAATCAGCATCCAAACGCTGACACCATTGCATACACTAGCAAGATTTTATTGAAAGGACCCAGATGTAGCTGTCCCTTGTGAGACTATGCCAGGGCCTAGCAAACACAGAAGTGGATGCTCACAGTCAGCTAATGGATGGATCACAGGGCTCTCAATGGAGGAGCTAGAGAAAGTACCCAAGGAGCTAAAGGGATCTGCAACCCTATAGGTGGATCAACATTATGAACTAACCAGTACCCCGGAGCTCTTGACTCTAGCTGCATATGTATCAAAAGATGGCCTAGTCGGCCATCACTGGAAAGAGAGGCCCATTGGACACGCAAACTTTATATGCCCCAGTACAGGGGAACGCCAGGGCCAAAAAGGGGGAGTGGGTGGGTAGGGGAGTGGGGGTGGGTGGGTATGGGGGACTTTTGGTATAGCTTTGGAAATGTAAATGAGCTAAATACCTAATAAAAAATGGAAAAAAAAAAGAAGCAACAGTCCACACACAAAAAAAAGAAACTTTAGTAAAGCTCAAAGCACACATTGCACCTCACACAATAATAGTGGGAGACTTCAAAACACCACTTTCACCAATGGACAGATCATGGAAACAGAAACTAAACAGGGACACAGTGAATCTAACAGAAGTGATGAAACAAATGGACTTAACAGATATCTACAGAACATTTTATCCTAAAACAAAAGGATATACCTTCTTCTCAGCACCTCATGGTACCTTCTCTAAAATTGACCACATAATTGGTCACAAAACAAGCCTCAACATATATAAAAATATTGAAATTGTCCCATGCATCCTATCAGATCACCATGGACTAAGGCTGATCTTCAATAACAAAATAAATAATAGAAAGCCAACATTCACGTGGAAACTGAACAACACTCTTCTCAATGATATCTTGGTCAAGGAAGGAAATAAGAAAGAAATTAAGGACTTTTTGGAGTTTAATGAAAATGAAGCCGCAACATTCCCAAACTTATGGGACACAATGAAAGCATTCCTAAGAGGAAAACTCATAGCTCTGAGTGCCTCCAAAAAGAAACTAGAGAGAGCACACATTAGCAGCTTGACAACACACCTAAAAGGTCTAGAAGAAAAGAAAGCAAATTCACCCAAGAGGAGTAGAAGGCAGGAAATAATCAAACTCGGGGTGAAATCAACCAAGTGGAAACAAGAAGAGCTATTTAAAGAATCAACCAATCAAGGAGCTGGTTCTTTGAGAAAATCAACAAAATAGATAAACCCTTAGCCAGACTCACTAGAGGGCACAGGGAAAGTATCCTAATTAACAAAATCAGAAATGAAAAGGGAGACATAACAACAGATCCTGAAGAAATCCAAAACACCATCAGATCCTTCTACAAAAGGCTATACTCAACAAAACTGGAAAACCTGGATGAAATGGACAAGTTTCTAGACAGACACCAGGTACCAAAGCTAAATCAAGATCAGGTTAATGATCTCAACAGTCCTATGTCCCCTAAAGAAATAGAAGCAGTTATTAATAGTCTCCCAGCCAAAAAAAAAAAAAAAAAAAAGCCCAGGACCAGACGGGTTTAGTGCAGAGTTCTATCAGACCTTCAAAGAAGACCTAATTCCAGTTCTTCACAAACTATTTCACAAAATAGAAACGGAAGGTACTCTACCCAACTCATTCTATGAAGCCACAATTACTCTGATACCTAAACCATGAAAAGATCCAACAAAGATAGAGAACTTCAGACCAATTTCCCTTATAAATATCGATGCAAAAATCCTCAATAAAGTTCTTGCTAACCGAATCCAAGAACACATCAAAACAATCATCCATCCTGACCAAGTAGGTTTCATCCCAGGGATGCAGGGATGGTTCAATATATGGAAATCCATCGATGTAATCCAGTATATAAACAAACTCAAAGACAAAAACCACATGATCATCTCGTTAGATGCTGAGAAAGCATTTGACAAAATCCAACATCCATTCATGATAAAAGTCTTGGAAAGATCAGGAATTCAAGGCCCATACCTAAACATGATAAAAGCAATCTACAGCAAACCAATAGCCAACATCAAAGTAAATGGTGAGAAGCTGGAAGCAATCCCACTAAAATCAGGGACTAGACAAGGCTGTCCACTCTCGCCCTACCTATTCAACATTGTACTTGAAGTCCTAGCCAGAGCAATTCGACAACAAAAGGCGATCAAGGGGATACAAATTGGAAAGGAAGAAGTCAAAATATCACTTTTTGCAGATGACATGATAGTATATATAAGTGACCCTAAAAATTCCACCAGAGAACTCCTAAGCCTGATAAACAGCTTCAATGAAGTAGCTGGATATAAAATTAACCCAAACAAGTCAATGGCCTTTCTGTACACAAAGGATAAACAGGCTGAGAAAGAAATTAGGGAAACAACACCCTTCTCAATAGTCACAAATAATATAAAATACCTTGGCATGACTCTAACTAAGGAAGTGAAAGATCTGTATGATAAGAACTTCAAGTCTCTAAAGAAAGAAATTAAAGAAGATCTCAGAAGATGGAAAGATGTCCCATGCTCATGGATAGGCAGGATCAACATTGTAAAAATGGCTATCTTGCCAAAAGCAATCTACAGATTCAATGCAATCCCCATCAAAATTCCAACTCAATTCTTCAACGAATTAGAAAGGGCAATCGGCAGATTCATCTGGAATAACAAAAAACCGAGGATAGCAAAAACTCTTCTCAAGGATAAAAGAACCTCTGGTGGAATCACCATGCCGGACCTAAAACTGTACTACAGAGCAGTTGTGATCAAAACTGCATGGTACTGGTATAGTGACAGACAAGTAGACCAATGGAACATATATCCAGAAGATGTCCCAACCGGTAAGAAGGACACATGCTCCACTATGTTCATAGCAGCCTTGTTTATAATAGCCAGAAGCTGGAAAGAACCCAGATGCCCCTCAACAGAGGAATGGATACAGAAAATGTGGTACATTTACACAATGGAATACTACTCAGCTATTAAAAAAATGAATTTATGAAATTCCTAGGCAAATGGATGGACCTGGAGGGTATCATCCTGAGTGAAGTAACCCAATCACAAAGGAACTTGCACAATATGTACTCACTGATAAGTGGATATTAGCCCAGAAACTTAGGATACCCAAGATATAAGATACAACTTGCCAAACGCATGAAATTCAAAAACGAAGACCAAAGTGTGGACACTTTACCCTTTCTTAGAAATGGAAACAAAATACTCATGGAAGAAGTTACAGAGACAAAATTTGGAGCTGTGATGAAAGGATGGACCATCTAGTGATTGCCATATGCAGGGATCCATCCCATAATCAGCTTCCAAATGCTGACACCATTGCATACACTAGCAAGATTTTGCTGAAAGGACCCAGATATAGCTCTCTCTTGTGAGACTATGCCGGGGTCTAGCAAACACAGAAGTGGATGATCACAGTCAGCTATTGGATGGGTCACACGGCCCCCAATGGAGGAGCTAGAGAAATTACCCAAGGAGCTAAAGGGAACTGCAACCCTATAGGTGGAACAACAATATGAACTAACCAGTACTCGGGAGCTCTTGTCTTTAGCTGCTTATGTATCAAAAGATGGCCTAGTCAGCTATCACTGCAAAGAGAGGCCCATTGGACTTGCAAACTTTATATGCCCCAGTACAGGGGAACGCCAGGGCCAAAAGGGGAAGTGGGTGGGTAGGGGATTGGGGGGGTGGGGGGGGTGAGTATGGGGGACCTTTGGGATAGCATTGAAAATGTAAACTAGGAAAATACCTAATTAAAATAAATAAATAAATAAATAAATAAATAAATAAATAAATAAATAAATAAATAAAAAGAAACAAAGTTTGTGCAGACATATTTATGATACATCCATACCATGGCAGGGTAGCCTCAATTGAATGCCCTTTTTAGAAAACAGATGTGGAAAAACTGTGCTAACACCTGAAACAACTAAGACATGATTAGAGTGATGTCACTGCAAGCTACTGAATGCCAAAGAAGGCCAACAAGCCACCAAAGGCTAGGATGCAGCAAGGAAGGATTCCCCTACAGGTCAGAAGGTGAGCACAGCCCTATAGAAACCATGACTTCAGAATCCAATGCCAGATTGACTATGTCTGTTGGCACAAGCCCCAACTTGTGACTCTCAGTTTCTCAACCCCATCAAGTAATCCAGATGTGTTTTGTACAAATTTGATTTCAGTAGAAAAGCAGAAGTGTCACTTTCCAGTAGAAAGAGCCAAATATGTGCAGTATCCGCATCATTTTTTACACTTGCCAGCTTGGGGCTAAAATTCTAATGAAGAAGAATGGAGTTGAACTGAGCAGACACAAGGAAGGACTACTTTGGACAAAATAAAGCTGGTGTCTGGGGGAGGAGGGAGAGTTTACACCAAGCCAAGCACTGACAAAAATATAATGCAAGTTTTTAATCAAAGTTCCAAGGTCTACCAAAGTAGAACTGAGAGAAAACACTGACACGAAGCACTGTGAGTCGTACAGAGAGCGTGCCTTTCTTCTGCTGGCTGCTGTTCTGTTCCTCTTTGTGCTCCTCACAAAACAGTCAAACAATAATATTGGAAGAACCTTTTGTGCAGTGTGTAGTGATTTATTTACAGAACATTTAGACTCTAAAATTAAATCAATTAGTTCCTTTTGAGGAAAACTAAGAATACTAGTAAAATTATCAGTAAGCTTAGCATTTAAACTCAATTATCAAGATTGACTGGAGAGCCTCATAACAATTAGGATTGCTGGTTCCAGATTTTTCTGGGGAAAACAGTAATGGTCATACAAATATCAAAACATATTTTACATGGTACGCTGTAAACAAATAAAAGCTTTACATGTCAAGTCTTCGTGGCAATTCAATACACTCCCCAGTCTAACATTATTTTCATTTATATGGTAACTAAAATGACCAAGATAATAATGATGATAATAGTACCAATAGTTCAGTAGTATTTACTAAATGCTCATTCTAGGTACATTCTCATAGTAACCCAATTAACCCTTATAATTTGGGGGACAAATAACATTATCCACTATGTGCAGATGAGGAAACAGATGCACTGAGAAACTTTTGACCAGGCTATAGAAAAAAATCATGCCAGGTAAAGAATGCATTATAGGTAGAAAAATCCATAAATACTGGTCATCTTTTTGTTAATAAGTTATATCCACATGGTTTAAAAAAATGGGTAAAAAAATAAATGCGAGCCATTGCAGTACATTGAGCTCCATAGAGACAGCGCCGGGGCAAGCACGAGCCAGACGGGCACTGGGCGACTCTGTGCCTCGCGGAGGAAAATCAACTAAACATAGGCAAAGGAGATCCTAAGAAGCCGAGGAGGGGTTGGGGATTTAGTTCAGTGGTAGAGCGCTTGCCTAGCAAGCCCAAGGCCCTGGGTTCGGTCCTCAGCTCCGGAAAAAAAAAAAAAAAAAAAGCCGAGAGGCAAAATTCTTTGTGCAAACTTGCCGGGAGGAGCACAAGAAGAAGCACCCGGATGCTTCTGTCAACTTCTCAGAGTTCTCCAAGAAGTGCTCAGAGAGGTGGAAGGCCATGACTGCTAAAGAAAAGGGGAAATTTGAAGATATGGCAAAGGCTGACAAGGCTCTTTCTTATGAAAGAGAAATGAAAACCTACATTCCCCCCCCCCAAAGGGGAGACCAAAAAGAAGTTCAAGGACCCCAATTCACCCAAGAGGCCTCCTTCGGCCTTCTTCTTGTTCTGTTCTGAGTACCGCCCCAAAATCAAAGGTGAGCATCCTGCCTTATCCATTGGTGATGTTGCAAAGAAACTAGGAGAGATGTGGAACAACACTGCAGCAGATGACAAGCAGCCCTATGAGAAGAAAGCTGCCAAGCTGAAGGAGAAGTACGAGAAGGATATTGCTGCCTACAGAGCTAAAGGAAAACCTGATGCAGCGAAAAACGGGGTGGTCAAGGCTGAAAAGAGCAAGAAAAAGAAGGAAGAGGAAGATGATGAGGAGGATGAAGAGGATGAGGAAGAGGAGGAAGAAGAGGAAGACGAAGATGAAGAAGAAGGTGATGATGATGAATAAGTTGGTTCTAGCGCAGTTTTTTTTTCTTGTCTATAAAGCATTTAACCCCCCTGTACACAACTCACTCCTTTTAAAGAAAAAAATTGAAATGTAAGGCTGTGTAAGATTTGTTTTTAAACTGTACAGTGTCTTTTTTTGTATAGTTAACACACTACCGAATGTGTCTTTAGATAGCCCTGTCCTGGTGGTATTTTCAATAGCCACTAACCTTGCCTGGTACAGTCTGGGGGTTGTAAATTGGCATGGAAATTTAAAGCAGGTTCTTGTTGGTGCACAGCACAAATTAGTTATATATGGGGACAGTAGTTTTTTTTTTTTCTTTTGGTTTTCTTTTTGGGTTTTCTTTTTTTCATCTTCAGTTGTCTCTGATGCAGCTTATACGAAGATAATTGTTGTTCTGTTAACTGAATACCACTCTGTAATTGCAAAAAAAAAAATTGTGGCTGTTTTGTTGACATTCTGAATGCTTCTAAGTAAATACAATTTTTTTATTAAAAATAAAAAAATAAAAAAATAAATGCATACAAAAAATACATTGGTACAGGGGAACGCCAGGGCCAAAAGGGGGGAGTGGGTGGGTAAGGGATTGGGGGGGTGGGTATGGGGGACCTTTGGGATAGCATTGAAAATGTAAATGAGGAAAATTCCTAATTAAAAAAAATACATTGATGGCGTTATATCTTTAGTTTGGGAGGGTTTTTTTTAAATTATTGTTTATCTATTTATATTAGGTATAAGATACAGGACTCTACAGTTAAAATTGTTCCCAGACCAACTTCATGGGCAAGCAACCTAAGGGCCCTGTTCTTAGAAAAATTATATATTTTTTAAAAGAGACCCCACACTTTCATTTTGTTCTGAATTTTACAAGTTATGTAATCAGTCCTGATTATTACAGTGACTGTGCTCACTAAATGAAGTTTTATTTCTCTCATCCATGTTTCAAACTTGCACTAGAGGATATGATTTGATTGATTTTCAAATTTTTGTTACAACCAAAATGTAGTGTTTTGACTTGTAGGGAGTACTGGATGTTGTCATTTGAACTGTAACTTATAAAATCGGGGGCTTAAACTGGCATCTTTCTACACGGACATGTAAGGAAACGGACTCATTTAATCCCCAGATAGCTGCTTGCATCCAGGAGCCCGACGGTTGTCATGGGGATGCATAATAGCATGCTTATTTGGATTGAATATGAAGTCAGAGTGAGACTTTTTCTGACAAAAAAAAAAAGAGGTTGATTTGGCTGATTGGGTTGACAATGAATAGTGGCTTTGCTCATTAGGCAAGATAAACATATGCCTTTGCTTGTCCAGGCCAGTTGTCCTGGCGTAATTAGTAGTCCACCCTCATTCAGTTGTGCAGTAGATGATTTCCATACAGAGTTTAAATGGCTAGAGGGTTTTAACTGCCCCCTAAATGTACATTATAAAGGTGTGTTATCAAAAAAACCTTAGTATTAGCAGAGAAGGTTTTTACCATTCCTAAGTATATCAGGCTAAAACAGGAACCACTTAACAGACAGCCAATCACAAAATGCAGAGTCTGTGACAGGTCTTAATAAAGTGTTTTTGCACAACTCAGAGAAATTTAAAACTAGAAAAGAAATCTATTGGCATATCACATTTTTATTTGTTTTCACAAATAAAAGAAGAGCCTAGTCAGCTCAGAGATCTCATACATAACTTCTATGGTGGAGAATGTGTGGTTGGAGGCAAATAACTTGAAAAGAATCAAGCAAATGTGTTTGTACAATACTTTCTCTGTCTAGAAATATAACTCAGTAGCACAATGCTTGCAAGAAAAAAAAATTTTATCTGATCCTTTCTACCTATTTGTATATATACAGTTTCTCAGCAACTACATTTTAAAAGAGAGACAACAGAAAGGAAACTGTTGCTGGACCCAACTCATCCCTACTCAGGGGACTGTAACTTTCATTTTTTTCAAACCTTATTTTTAATGATGGTTCTTAAATGCTTTAACCTTCCTTGTAACCCACCACCCACCAGAGGTAGTGGGAAAGAAAGGATACGGAGAAGTGGACCTGTTTGGAAAGGTTCTTTGGAGCAACTCCCATCTGTGCTGTCTGGAAATCAGCAGTTCAGTTCACAGGTAAGCAGCGGCAGCTTGAGCCACTTGAAAACACCTCAGGGATATACCAGCAGTCCAGTTCAGTAGAGTCAAGTTAGCGACAGCAGTGACACAACCCAGCAGACACAGCAAAAGGACCAGCAAAAGGGACCAACAGGTACACCAGAAGTAGCTATGCCTCTCTCGAGGAAGCAAAGATCAGTGAAGATAAGAGACCCCCAAGTGTTGCACAGCTAGCTGTACCAGCAAGGCAAGCTCTGTCTCTAGCACTGTGTAGAGTCCTATTTATACCCTCCAAACATCATGTGTCCTCCACATGCCCTACCTCAGCACAAGGGTCTTGCCTCGGTATATGCATCCAATCAGCCCCAGTTCTTGGAAGGGACAACAAACTGCAGCAGACCTCCAGAAGTTTTTTTGGTGTGTTTCTCTCTATGGAGTCCCGACATATGCAGCCCAACCACAAAATGTAAGGCAAATCAATACATGTGTGTTGTTAGTAAAGAATCCTTCATCACATGTCCTTTCACATGCTTGCTTTAGCAGAACATCCTTTCATCTGTGTCTGCTTCAGCTAAACATGTCTTCAATTGTTGGCTTTAGCCTTTCACACCTGTATCCACTTTAACGAAATGTTCCTACACGTGTTTGCCACAGCAAAACACCATCCAACCAACTTTCAAAAAAAACCTTTAATTTCCTGCTTCAGAGGACGATTCACTTACAGACACAAAGTAACTGAAAAAGAGTGAAACTAGTCAGTGAAAACATGAGGGCGGGATGGTTGTATAGCCTTAAAGTCCTAACTCCAAAGAGCACAGTGGAGAAACTGACAACCCTTCCATCAGTTAAGTGATCAAAGTCAGCAAGCACATCGAGTAAGATCTGTTTGGAGGTGAGAGAACCAGAATCAGATAGGACTTGAGGGTTTATCCTCATGAGTGGACTAATATTGCTACTGAGGGAGTGGTTTGGTAGCACGGGAGTAGTCTTGTCACAAGAATGAGCTCTGGGGACTGGAGAGATGGCTCAGCAGTTAAGAGCACTGACTTCTCTCCCAGAGGTCCTGAGTTCAATCCCCAGCAACCAATTGGTGGCTCACAACCATCTGTATTGGAATCTGATGCCCTCTTCTGGTGTGTCTGAAGACAGAGACAGTGTACTCATATACATACAACTAATAAATAATTCTAAGAAGAAAAAAAAAGAGCTCTGTCCCTTTTGTTCCCTTGTTTCTAGCCTCTCTTGTGTATTGCATCACCACATGACACCCTCTACCACGTTACCATGGAAACAAACACATCCACCAAACCCTTTCTTTTTTTTATGTTTAAGTCGTTTTATTACATAAAGTCTGAAGACCTCCCAGGCTACAGTCTCTTCAGGAAAAGGGTGAGTTGGGGGGAAATCTGCTGCTGTGCTCTTAGTGTGCACACAGGTCCCTGAGCCCCACAGAATCAACTGCAGGCATCCATTCCCTTCCAAGTGATCTAAAGAAAAAGCTTCGGTTTAAGTTTGCTATCTATGATTCTGAGTAAGCACCGCTGTACACAAAGAACATCTGGGTGCCAGGGCTGAGCAGTTGTAACCAAACCCAAACGCAGCCCTTCCAGTGCTGTGCTTCTCAGCTTTCAGAACTGCATGCAGAAAAATAACAGCCCCGGTCTGTGCTGTTAACGTCTGCTAACAGCTCTGTTAATAAAGAGGTAGTTTATTTTAAAAGGAAAAAAAAAGCCAATCTTCTTCCCTTAGTATTGTTTTTATTTTGATCTGTTTTGTGTGTTTTGTTCTTTGAAGCAAGGTCTCTCCACATATCCCTACATGAGCCAGAACTTACTATGTAGACAAGGCTGGCCTCAAACTCACAGAGATCCTCCTGCCTCCTCTGCCTCTGCCTCTGCCTCTGCCTCTGCCTCTGCCTCTGCCTCTGCCTCTGCCTCTGCCTCTGCCTCTGCCTCTGCCTGCCCCTGCCCCTGCCTCTGCCTCTGCCTCTGCCTCTGCCTCTGCCTCTGCCTCTGCCTCTGCCTCTGCCTCTGCCTCTGCCTCTGCCTCTGCCTCTGCCTCTGCCTCTGCCTGCCCCTGCCTCTGCCTCTGCCTCTGCCTCTGCCTCTGCCTCTGCCTGCCCCTGCCTCTGCCTCTGCCTCTGCCTCTGCCTCTGCCTCTGCCTCTGCCTCTGCCTCTGCCTCTGCCTCTGCCTCCTGAATGCTATGGTTAAAGTTATGCCCTACCACATTGGGCTTCTTCCCTTCCTCTTCACTCTTAAATGCTGCTGTTGGGTTTTGTATTTTGTTGTTGGTTTTTCTGCGTATATTTTTCCTGAGCACTTACCCCATTCTATATGCAGTGTAATATAATTGCATTTTGTGTTTATCTTTCACTGTCTGCATATCCCACTAGAATGTGAGCTTCGTGGGAAAGCAGGGTTTTTATTTTCTTTGCTGATTTATCTCAGGTTTTTAGACCAGTATATGGGTGTGTAAATATTCACTGAATAAATTAAAGATACCTAATTGTGGGCAGAAGATAGGCTATATTTGAAATAATGTTTTGCAGGGATTTTTAATTTTCCAAACTAAAACAGTGGATTATAAAAGTGAAGACCAGGTCTTTTATTTTTGGCAATGTAAGACTGAAACTCTAGAATATAAAATATTTAGAAATTCTAGGGAAAACATGAAAATATACTTTTAAGTGCATGGCTAAAGTACAAAAAGGAAAAAGAAAAGCCCCAAGAGACCAGATAAAAGGGAGTGAGAAAACTAAGGAGAAAGGTAGTAAGTGCTTGTGGCTATGTTAGCTCACAAAGCCTAGGCAGCAAGGCCTTGCCCAGAGACCAAAAGATCCAGTTCTACACACAGACACACACACATTCACACACACACATACATATGCATGCACACACACATACACTGACTCACATACACAAACACATACACAGAAAGAGAGAGAGAAGCCAAGACGACAAAGGGACACACATCCTAACTGAAACAGCTATAGAAACAGAAAAGCTTGTCATGCATTTTCTTACATTTAGCTCTGGTTGGGAAAATTAGACGAAGCTTCAGCTAACAAGAGTTGAGGGCAAGTTTTGCAAAGGAAGGGAGCAAGGGGACTGTTGGCCAGGTGCTGGGAGGAATCGGGCACTGTAGCCCATCGCAGGAAAGCAGGCTTTTCTATTCCTCGTCATAAGATTTAATCCCTCCCTCCCAATTACTTGAGATAAACGGAAGAAACTGTTTCCCAAAAGATCAATGGATGACAGAAATTAAGGAACTTCTCATAAAAACAATAGAAAAAAATGCCTGTAACGTGATCAAGACAATCAAAGAAGCATTTAATCGCCTAGTCAACTGGAAATGCCCCACTAGCCAAAGCTAAGAAGCAATAGTAATCAGTTATAATCCCTTGGTCCGTATTGGTGTAAAAACATGGTTGATTAAATAAATGGGGAGAAAAAAATAGACAGGTTGTATGGGATTCCAAATAGCTTCCATACTTAGCAAACTCTCAAGAAGAAGGTGTTTATAAGGACAGGGAATATCACCCTCCACTCTTGGTTTGTGGGCTGCCATAGTGACTTCCACACAAAGAATTCGACAGCATGAAGAAACAGGGAAGGCAGAATGACTTGAGTAGAAAAGCATGAGAAATACTTCTTCAGCCAGTGATTAAGGTCAGACTCAGCAGCCACAAATCACACTGATAATCTGTAGCCTTGATATACAATGATGAAGCAATGCTTTAACTCTGAGATCTTCCCATGCAAAACTAAGAGGAAAGCATCAGACAGGCTCCAGTGGAAAAACATCTGGTGATATATCTAACCTGTGCTTCAAACTGTCAAGGTCAGAGAAACAGCCAAAAGGAGCCCAGGGAGATTCAAGGACTAACTCTGTTAAGGCAATAACATAATATGATATCTTAATATGATCCTACCACAGTGAAAAGGTACTAGGGAAAACTAAGAAATTTTGATAAACTAAGACTTTGACAATATATCGATTCATTATCAGTTCACTAATTTTGACAGATTTACCACACTATAATAAAGTGTTTATAGTAGGGGACATTATCAGTAGGAGTGATAGAGCCAGTATGTGAAGACTCCCTGTAATATGTACTCAATATTTCTTTAAATTTAAATTGGAAATGTGCAGAGAGTGAGAGACTTTGAAGCATCAGTCCTAGATGGGATGTCTTCATCAACCCCTTCCTCGGGGCTCAGGGATTTATGTGAAAGAGGATGCGGAAAGACTGTAAGAGCCAGCGGTGATGGATAACAGCAGGAAACAGTGTCTTCCAGACAAAAGGGCACTGATGCACATAGGATCTCGCAGAGGTTGTGGCAGCACACGTGAAGAATGAACAGGTTCAAGCCAGACAGGGACCCACCATTGAGAGGTGAAAGCGGATGCAGGTTCCTACCTCTAACCAAGAACCTATTTACAATTGATATCCTCCAGCAAAGGAAGAGTCAGTCTCCCAATGGAGTCTCCACTGGGAGTGTAACCGGACACCAGGACAGATCCCATCCCCAGGAGGAGTTGGCCAATATAAAACAAACCTACTCAATGCTCTATTTGTATGGTGTTTTGTTTTGTTTTGTTTTGTTTTGTTTTGTTTTGTTTTGTTTTGTTTTGTTTTGTGTTTGTCTCATTTTTTTGCTTTGTTTGGGCACTTTTTGTCTTATTTAACTTTTGCCTCTTTATCTTTATTTCCACTTTTTTGTTTTTGTGGGAAGTTGTGTATTTGTGGTTTTATTGGTTTGGTTTGGTTTGGTTTGGTTTGGTTTGGTTTGGTTTGGTTTGGTTTGGTTTGGTTTGGTTTGATTTGGTTTGGATTAGGTTTTGTTTGTTTGCTTGCTTGCTTGCTTGCTTGCTTGCTTGTTTTAAAGAAAGAGAAAAAGAACCTGAGTGGTAAGGAGGTGGGAATGATCTGGAAAGAAATGGAGGAGGGGAAAACAATCAAAATGTATCGTATGAATCAAATATAAATGTTGCCATGAAATTATGACATAACAACAAATCAAGCTTAATAAGTTTCTATCAGTATTCAATATTGTTAAACTAGATTAAATTTCTATCTTTTAAATCTAAGAATAATTTAGACGAATTATAGTAGTGCTCTATGTCCATAGGCTGATATATTCAAAATGGAGGCCTGAATCCAAAGATAATACGAGGCTCTATTCTATACTGTGTTCTTTCTCCTGTATGTAAACATCTTGCTATATCAACCATGTTCATCTCTTCACTTAAAGCACTGTATGGCTTTCTTTGGTATGTCTCAATTGCCACTATCATTTTGGGACAATTATTAAGTAAGGTGAGGGTTAGTTGCCAATAAACACTGTGATATCCTGACAGTCTATCTGACGACTTGGATAGTTACTGACAAGCAGGCAGCAGATACAGGACACACACACTGTACAAAGGGATGATACAGATTTGGTAAAGAACGCAGTGCAGTGAAAGTCCATGCAGTTTCTCAGAACGGCATCCTATTTAAAACTTCTCGAATTGTCCATTTAAGACTTTCAGTGCACAGTTGCCAACGGCAACAAAACAGATAGTTAAACCACAGATAAGAGATCTCTGTACAGCATGCTACATTCACAAAGAGCATGTTAGATAATATGATGGGGTTCACGGTCAGCAGGAAAATGACCCAGTTTCCTCAATAAAACTGCAAGAAAAGGGTGACAAATGGAGACAGACTCAAAGATTGTGGAGGTGTATAATCCTATCAACTGTTAAGCCTTTGTCTGGATCCTGGCTTAAACAAGCAAGCTTCCCTGATTGAATTTGTTTACTGTCTGACTTGTGCTCTTTCTGGACTCACCTGCTTTTTAAAAGGTGCCGTCTGTCCCCAAACTCATGTCGAGGTCTTTTTCCTGAAGAAACTCAAGCAAGGCTCCCCATCATTTAGTTCTCAGTTATATTAGCTCTAATGCAGTCATATTGCAGACTCCACCTAGTGAATGCTATCTGATACCAAAAGATCTCAAGAAAGTTCATAAAGCATAATTCTTCAAAGACACTGCTGTGCTGGCAAGCTAGCTATCAGGGGACAAGAAAGCTTTAACTTGTAGCATGTCCTGTCATACTGTGCATGCTCCATACCACTATATTTCAAGCTACCCATGACTGAAAATAATCAGAACTTCTAAGAACCATCATTCTTAGAAGCCAATTGTTGGTTGTCTCTGGCACACTGCTAGGTAAAACTGTGCATTGAGTTTTTTCATTGTGTATATTGGTTGTGGTGGTTTGAATATGCTTGACCCAGGGAGTGGTACCATTAGGAGGTGTGGCCTTGTTGGAGGAAGTGTGTCACTGTTGGGGGTAGGCTTTGAGACCCTTCTGTTTGCCTTGGGAACAAGATGAGAAAGCCATGCCTGCATGCTCCCATGTTCCCGCCTTGATAACAGACTGAACCTCTGAACCTGTAAGCCAGCCCCAACTAAATGTTTTCCTTTATAAGAGTTGCCTTGGTCTTACTGTCTCTTTACAGCAATAGAAACTTTAACTATAACACTGGTTGAATCTATTTTAAGTTCTACTTAGAGTAAATTTTATTTTGAGAGAAAGGAAGAAGGGAGAGAGGGAGGGAGGGTGGGTGGGTAAAGGAGAAGAAGGAGGAGGAGGAGGAAGAAGAGGAGGAGGAGGAGAAAGAGGAGGAGGAGGAGAAAGAGGAGGAGGAGGAACTGCGAATATAGTTCAGCTAGCATGCATAAAGTGCTGAGATCAATTCCCAACCTGACATTAATCAGGTGTGGTGGCATAATTCCAGCACTCTGAAGGTAGAGGTGAGAGAAGCAAAAGTTTGAGGCAATCCTTAGCTACACAGCCAGCTAAGGCTAGCTTGGGATATAAGAGGCTACATGATAGAGTTAGAGAATGGGAAGGGAGGAAGGAACGAAAGAAAACTATTGAATGCTTGCTAGGTTTTCCAGTTCCAGTTCTCAGTTACACACAGCCTTGGAAATGAGCCCAGGCACACATTCCCGGCCACAAGGAAATCGGTCAGCAGAGGGCAAGATGGAGGAAACATGCCCTTGCTATCCTCTTCCTTTCTGTGTGGTAAGAGAACTCCCATTTGGTGAACAAAAGAAAAAAGGTAGAAAGGTCGACATGTACGTGCAATGGAGTCTCCTACAGTTTATGAGGCCAAATCGCCCAGAAGGTGAGATCATAAACAGGAAAAGAAACGAAGAGTCCTGGCAAGGGAAGACAGAGACATTACGATTTAAATGTCTATTTTCGCAACCATGGTCTCCTCTGAAAACTATTTCAGAGCCGTTTTCTTTTAAAGCGGCTACTACCTCAGGAAAATAAATCAGGTGATTCGTGAGTCTGTTCCACCCTCCAATCGTTATTCATCAAATAGCTTGACTTCTTGATTGCAAAAAGATTCCATAGAAAGATCATTTAATTAGAAAAAAAAATTTTAAACCCACATTATCATCCTAGCAATGTATTTTACTGCAAAAGCTTGAGCCAATCACTTAACCTCTCCAGGCCTCAGCTACTCACATCTATCCAATAAGAACTTTGAGTACTTCTCCAGTTTAGAAAAGAAAACACACACACACACACACACCTAAAATACTATTATTTCTGATGACCAAATCCTCTTAAAGGAGCCGATTCCTCTCAAGAACTCGTATCCTCTGAGTTAGGTTAAACAGAAAGACAAGGGCAGGATCAGCCCCTCTGTGCTGCTCCGTGGCATAGCTTCAGGTCCTGAGACCAGCATGATCTCCAGTGGCCTGTACAGCCCCAGTACCATGGTGGCTCCTTGGGAGACATTTCATCCGGGGTCCACCAGTCTGGAGCATGCAGAATGTCAGACCCTCCCACAGTCAGCGGTCACCTTCCTAAGACAACCTTATACCTCTCCTGTTCAGCTTCCTTTATTTTCTGCCCAAAACCGGCTCTTTACAAAGTCCCCACTAGCATAATCCTAATCCTACTTCCAGATGGATTTTGGCTTGTCTCTTTAAGAACTTCCACACCAGGGTGCTTTCAGCCATCAGAAAAGAATTGTTTCTGGGTTGTGGGAACAGCTTATCCCACGGGAGGACATGAGTTCAATACCTAGCACCCCACATGAAAGAAAAGAAAGAAAGAAAGAAAGAAAGAAAGAAAGAAAGAAAGAAAGAAAGAAAGAAAGAAAGAAAGAAAGAAAGAAAGAAAGAAAGAAAGAAAGAAAGAAAGAAAGAAAGAAAGAAAGAAAGAAATAATAAGTAGGCATATCAGTGCGTGACTATAGCTCATTGCTGGGGAGCCTGAAGCAACAACAACAACTGAGATTGGAGGCTAATAATAGGTTAAGGGCTCATTCTGATCTGGCAGAGGACTCAAGTTCAAGACCCAATATCCACACTGGACATCCTACCTGTAACTCCAATTCTAGGGGATTCGAAATTCTCTCCAGCCTCCAAGAGTACCTGCACATAGGTGCACGTGTGTAAGAGCACATGCACACACAAACACATGTACATACACACGGGTGCACCAACACCTTTTGAAAACTTAATTTAAATATACATTTTATTTCCTTATTTATTTATTTAATGTGTACAGGTGTTTTGTCTTTATGTGCACCACCTGCATGCCTGGTGTCCATGAGAGCCAGAAAAACGCACTGAATCCACTGAGAGCAGAGTTATAGGTGGCTGTAAGCCACCATGTGGTTGCTGAGAATCACACTCAGGTCCTTTGGGAGAGGAGTTGGTGCTGTTATCCTCTAAGCCCCAATAAGTTTTTTGGGAAAGTGGCTAAATGTTGAGGAATGACAGGGAAAGCTGACCTCTAGCCCCCATAGATATGTGCACACATCTGCATGTATACATGGAAACGAACTGTGTCTGAGGCTAGCTTTGAAGTGCCTGGGTAGCCAAAAACAGGAGCAGAGAATAATTCAGAGAGAGAGAGAGAGAGAGCCTAAAGGGGATGATGTTATTGCTGTATTACTATGGTCCCTGGTGGCAAAGGAAAGCCACTTACTCTAGCTCACCATGAGACTGGGGAAGACTCAGACAAAAGAAAGGCCAACAGAAGCTTCCTCCGTTTGGTGTAAAACCTCATAAGTATCAGTTGACTCTTTACAAAGCCTAAGAGCCACTCCCCTGAGGTTTGTGGGGGGGAAAATGAAACAGCGAAAGCAAGTAATTTTCTCTAAGAGCTGAGGCCTCACTTTGTCGCTCAGATTGTTAGGGAGCGTAAATCCCAGCAATGATCACAAAGATCTTCATGCCACTTCTCAGAGTGGAAAATGCCTCTCAGTGCATTACCTAATCAGGTTCTGACGATGAGCTGTGGGGTTTAGGTACAGAGGGAGGCAGGAGCTTTAAAGCTCAGGCCAGGGCACTACCACTCTCCAGTTGGGAATCGAAGTGAGTTTCAGGGCCTCCTCGGGGTGTGGTGTTGCCTTTATTTTACAAATAAGGAAACTGAGGCTTGAGTGAGCTAAGTGACCCATCCCTGACAACTGGGGACAGCATGGGGCAGACAGGAACAGAGACTTGAAACAACAGTGTCTTTGCTCCATTATGTTAACATAAAAAAAGGATGAGCATCCTATCTGGACCACAACAGGCAGGGTGGACAGAAACAGCACCACAGGAGTGGAAGAAGGTATGAAACCCATCACTGAGGAGCCAAGTTGGCCGGCCATGGGAACTTACCTGTAATCCCAGCACTTGGGGACTGAACCAGAAAGCTCATGAGTTAGATGCTAACCTGAGCAGCATACTAAAGCTGTGCTTTTTTAAAAAGCTGGTGTGGTTTAGTTGTTAGGGAAATAACTGTGGAAAGGGACAATCTAAAGGGATCCATAAGCAGTGACTTTGATGCACTCAGGTGACTCATCTCTAACTCCAAGTCCAGGATGACCTTGAGTCACAAGGTCTCACAGAAAGAGTCATTTAAACACATCCTCAGGAGATCCAGAAAGAGAGATGCTGAAGCTCCACCTAATTACAAAAGACCCAGACTCCATCTAACTCATGAAGCAGCCATTCATTCTCATTAGGTGATTTCTATTCTCAAAGTCAGGCTAAATGATAAGATCTGTCCGTCTTATGTGTTTTCAAACTGGAAAGCAGAGGTGAGACGAAGCCAAAGGATTGGGCCTCTGTTCCCTTTCCAGGAGACTTCCCTGAAGTCTTAGCCAATGCCTTCTAGTTAAATCACATAACCAAAGCTAGCTGTGCAGGAGGTTAGGAATAACAAGTCCCCTCTTAGCTGTATAAATCACACTATTAAATAAAATCACAGTTTGTTTCTGGAAAAAAAAATGAAAAAGTAGGTGTTGAGTGAGCAAAAAATCGGGTGCAGCCACAGCAACATATGATCCTTATGAAGTTGGCGAGCTGGGCCAGGCGATCTCAGCTGAGTTCAATAGTAAAATCCCCGCAATGGCGAAGGTGCTACTGGTGTGATCCTAGTAGGAAAGGAAATGCACACATCGGATGTGAGGTTAGCAGTGTGGTGGGGGTATAATCTGTGCAGGTAGGATGTACTCATCAGTGGGATGAAGAGGGTGGTGCACAGCTGGTCTGTACTGTGCATACCTCACACGCAGGGTCAAAGAAAGTGCACATAGCTAGCAAGGTGTCTGTGATATGAGGGTTGTGCAGCACTCATGGCTTTAGAAGGTCAATGCCTTTGGGCCTATATAGTTGAAGAAACTTTATACCCATTTTACAGCTTTTAAAGAGCATATGAACTGGTGATTAAGATCAAGGAAAGGTGCCAAATACTTGTCTGTGCTCATCGAGTCTTGACATAGGTGGTTTGTAGTCGAAGTCACATTTGTAGGTGCAGGTGACTCCCTTGTCAGTTCCCAGCAGCCTCCACTTCGCTCTTTTCCTTCTAGGGTCAACTCTCCTAGGGTTAGCAGGCTTCATACATCACATCAGGCAGGTTTATACACCTCGACCCGAAGCCTAGGCAGCTAACAAATTACTATGACACGTTGATTGCTTGCCTTATCTCACCCTGGAGCCCTCCAGAGTCCTCTTTCCCATCACCACAAACACTTCCAATTACCGCACTGGTTTATCTGAGACTATTTGCTTGGTGTTCCATTCTGTTCACCGTGACCTTGGCTGTCTGACTGATACATCCTTGAGTTGTTGCTCAGTCCCTCCGAGATTTGCTTATCTCTGCCTCTGTTCCTATAGGGTGTGTTTTATGATCATTCAGACTTAGCAGAGGCATGGTCCAGTGCTAGCTGTCCCTCAAGCAAACCCAGAACCTCTCTAGGTGGTCTCTGTGAGAGAGATCTCCAAACACAGAATGCATTGCTTCAGGTATGTGGCCTTGTCCGACTTCTTGAGTTGCACGCAGGGAGGAAATCATTGCCTAGGATATCAAAGGGCAGCAGAGAATTTCAACACACACTTGGAAGGAGGTTCTGATGACTCCACCCATGCCAAGCTAATAACAGGAAATAATGATGGGTCATGTGATTGCCAAGCACTGTCCCAAATCCTTTCTGAGGTCAGTGTCCCTAAGCCCATGAAACCCTGCAGCCCAAAGAGCATCTAGAGATATATTACGAAGTGTGACATTGTAATGCCAAGTGTGGTACTGTGGGAAACAACTACTTCAAGAGGCCCATCAGAAACTGCTTAATTGGGGTTAGAAATGGTGTTTACAGTATGTCATCTGGCTCATCGATTATCCCCCATGATCAATTAGAGCTCCACAAACAAATTTAATGTAAATTTTGTTTTTTCAAAACAGGACCTTATTATGTATCCCTGGCTGGCCTGGAAATCAGGAAGTAGGTAGATCAGGCTGTCCTCAGGCTCACAGAGATTCATCTTCCTCTGCCTGGGCCTCCTGAGTGCTTGGTATGAATTCTTAAGAGCAATGGTCTGAAAGAACTATTGCTTTAGAGCCCACCATAGCTTACTTTGCAGACATAACAGTATGTTTTAGAGGAATGATAAGAAATTAATCTTGACCTAGTTGGCCAAGAATCGCCTAGAATTGGATGTTCTCAACATATGTGTAGAACATAGTGCCAGTTTTGCTGGTATTAGGTACTGAGGTTGCCTTTCCAACTGAGGATCTTGATTTAGGTAAACTGGCTGAGTATGGTGGTGACAAAAACCTTCCTTTCATAATGTCCTATTGAGAAAAGTTATGAGTTCATACTGGTGTAATTACTACCCAAGTGTAGACTCTGCAGGAACTTGACTTCTGTTCAGTTTTAGTATAAAGAAGAAGCATAAGAAATTATCACCCATGAATACTATATCAAATATTCTTCATCACAAAGATAGGGCTAGTGCTCTTTAAAAAGATGGAATGACCCCAATTTCAGGACACTGTAGGAACTCAATAGAAGTTTTGTAATACTATTGTAATTTATAAAGGCATAACTAACTCAACAACAGGAAGGAATTATCGTCCCTTGATTATAAAATAATTCTGTGGAAGCTTCTTTGAATTATTACTTATAAAATTAACTTCATGATGGGGGTGGGGGGGGAGAACGTGAGAATTCTGCCGGATGCAAGATGAACATGTACGGCTGCCTCGAACACTCCTATTGTTCACCTGACTGCTCAATAGAATTGAATCCCACTCCCACCCCTTGTTGTAGGATCAGAGATGCTGCTGCTGAGACACCCTGAGCAACACGGGAAGCCAAGCAGAAAAATACAACAGAGCTAAGAGTTACAGGTGTGGGCTGGAAATGGAAAAAGGCTGTATGGCTCAGAAGCCCACTGAGCAGTCAGGAATGAAGATTAAGTTTGTGGGCTAAGAACCAAGCCAGCAGTCAGGAAGCAGAAAACCCACAGGGACCATAGACTGTTGATAGTCAACGTACCAGCAACTGAGTCCAAACACTGAGGGACGAGGCACCATGATGCTCTCCTGAGGGCCAAAGCACTTGCTACTTTGGGAGAGAAGACTCTCGAGCAGATCATATATAACCGTTCCAGGTTGTCAGGGTAGAAGCAGGGAATCTATGCCAAGGCACTTCCGTACAGTGCTTAACAGAGGTGGGAACTGGAAGCTAGCCATATCATCTCAGGGTAGGGCACACCAGCCAGAAAAAGATTCTAAGAATCTGGAGGGGGAGAAACTGACCAACTTTGTAACCACACTCACCTCCTGGTCAGTACTATTTTCCCTGTCCTTGCACCCTTTCCTGGCAGGAATCCCACACTGCCCCTCTGAGGTTCAGCTCCTTCCTGAATGGCACGACACTTGCCCTTCCCCAAGCCTTAATGTTTTCTAAGTGAAAAGATGTGTGGTGTGTGTGTGTGTGTGTGTGTGTGTGTGCATCTCTGTGTGTCTGTCTGTGTGTGTTTCCATATGTGTATGTGTTTCTGTATGTGTGTGTGCATATGTGTGTGTTTATGTGTCTGTGTGTTCCTGTATGTGTGGGTGTCTGTTTGTGTGTGTGTGTGTGTGTCTGTGTGTGTGTCTGTCTGTCTGTGTGTGTCTGTGTGTGTCTGTGTGTGTGTTTCCATATGTGTGTGTGTTTCTGTATGTGTGTGTGCATATGTGTGTGTTTATATGTCTGTGTGTTCCTGTATGTGTGGGTGTCTGTGTGTGTGTATGTGTGTCTGTGTGTCTGTGTGTCTGTGTGTGTGAGAGAGAGAGAAACTTTCTTAGCTATTTCACAGATGCTGAGCAGATAGAATTGTATTAGAGCAACTACAATGTAAAAATGACTATGCCTGCCTCTCCTACAGGCATTATCTGGAGGGAAGGACTATTTAATGTGAAAGAGCAATCACAGCTCCATCTGCCCTGGCACTCCAGAGGAACTGGGGTTCAAAAAACTAATTTTTTTTCTTAATTATTTAAACATATTACTTTAATTTGTAGTTCTTTTTTTAAAAAAACTATTGGTTTTTCTTCACAATTAAAAATATATACTTATTAATCAAGACCTCTGAGGTCTCTGTTTAGAGGCGATAACTGAATCATCTCTCTTATCTCCCTTTTTAATCAAATATAGTTCTAGGAATAAATACAGACGATTTGAATTTTAATGAATTCTAAGACTGATACTTGACGGTGTAAAAAAAAATCAGAGGTTTTGGTTTTCTAGGACAAGGGAGAAATTATTGCAGAGGTTACACTGGACAGTGGGAAAATCATGAACTCAATCTCATTTGGCTAATCCCTCTCCACCCCTGGCCCCCACCTCTCCACACAACAACAATACAGATTTTGCAAAGTTCCGGTGAAAATTACAGAGCCTGCCTATGGAGTGTCTGCGGCAGGGTTTCACAGGTGCTTGGTGAATCGTAGCAAATGTTATTATTAGCTCGCTTATCTATGACGTGCCCCATCATCTTCCACTGTAAACACGTTGCTTCCTCGTCAAGAGAACAGAACGCAAGGCTGGAAAAGCACCCAGGTAGAGTGGCCAAAATTCCATTCTGAGGGCAGAAAAATGGGCAGCAATACGAGCCTTATCTCCAGGCTGCTCTCTGAATCTTTGAACAACAACAAACCTCTGCACCTTTGCTTTCTCACCCGAAAGTCGGCGGTGTTGAACATAATTCTAGATACAAAGGTCTCCGGTGCTCGCATTACCTTGCTGGGCAAAGAGAGGGCTGAGAAAGGCTGTCCTGGGCTGCGGACTGCCTATTCCTAGATGACCAGGCTTTACCTCCTGTGCCATCTCACGTTCTCCCTCACACCCCCAATCCGGACTCTGATCTCTGGACTCTGCCCCAATGGCACAGACTTAGATCACGAAGGCCAGATCTAAACACACCACAGACACCCACTCCCCTGAGATATGGGATAACATGCTAACGTTATCTTAAGCCTCAGTTTTCTCCTCTGTAAAAGAGTAATAATCACCTCGTGGGGTTTCTATGAAGATGAAATGATATTTATATTGGAAATGATTTATGAGCTATCTGGCACTGTGCAATGTTAATACCGCAACTGTGATTATTGCTGATTAATGCCATTCAAAGCCTATGGGTAGCAGCCCAAGAAGTTGGATTCTGAGTTGGAGACTTCAGGGTCATCAATTTCAGCTCCTGCCCCTTGTGGATTTTCGGAGGTCGGTGGAATCAGGCCGAATGACATTGAACTTTGCTGTAATCGGGTATTGATTCTGGTTTTCCTAACACAGAACAGAGGTTTGTTTAAACTTTTACTTAAAGGCAAGTGACAGGAACTGGTTTTAATGGTCCGGAAAAGTTTTCACCCCATTAGCAATACCCTGCCCACATGACCTCAGGTTTTCCTGTTTCAAGAGGCAATTGCAGAATTTCTGGAGAGCTACCGTATACTAATGGTAACAAATCCATCAGTTGCTGGAAAGAACTGGCACACCTCTACTCTAAAGTGTGGTTGGGCTTACCATTCCACAGGACAGCAGCTTTCTGTGGTCGTAAAGAAGCGGTAGGAAAGGCTGCCCAACAAGACACTGAGTGTGCCAGCGAGCTCCTTAGATGTTTCCTGCACAGTGCTGGTGCAGTGCTGTGGAACATCTTCCAGAGCTTTCTCCTCTGTGCCAAAGGTGAAAAGCTATGCATTAATAAAAGGTCTTGAGCAGTTCCTTTAGAACATACTCCGAGGTGTTAAGTTCCCTGAGCAGTCAGCCTTAGGAAAGCTTTCATCTCTCTCTCTCTCTCTCTCTCTCTCTCTCTCTCTCTCTCTCTCTCTCTCTCTCTCTCTCTCTCTCTCTCTCTCTCTCTCTCTCTCCCTGTCTGCCTCTTGCTCACTCCCCTCCTCCCTCTGACCTTCCCATCAACACCTGCAGATCACATGCCCCTAGACAGACAAGCCTGGACCCATAAACAGAAGAGTAAGCAACTCCTCATATGGTGTAACTGGAGACATATCCCAATCCCCACTGCCCAAAATATCTTCCCCGCCAAATGCCATGGTGCCGAAAATTCCCAGTATTAAATTCACTGCGACTAAGAACTCCTCCCTTCACCTTATCTTCTTTCCAACTGTCTACACCATGTTAGCTTACTTACCCTCTGTGCTTAGCCATGAGCCACTGACGTATCATCCAAAGCCTACAGGATTCCCCCAGCAGTAAGTGATCTCTCATTGCCAAGGGAAAAAGAAATCGCAAAGCTTAACTTGAACCTGTTTTATGATATACATTGCCCTTTGTTTAAACACTCCTACTATTGCACCACTAATAACCTGAAAGGTCCATCCCTCAGCTGGACCTTATTAGTCTCTCTGCTTCCATCCCATCCTCAAATGACTAGGCTCAGAGCTGCCCCCTACTGGAGAATCACACTGAGAGGCGCCGGCATGAACTTTACCAGGCCTGAGATCTTGCTGCTCTCACTACCTCTGTTCACCTGGAGAGTCACTTTGAAGATCTCCTCTTATGGAAAAGGCCACTGGAGAGTCTCCCAGCTCCATAGCTAGCTCACTCGATGACCTCACACCACATACTGGCTTAATAAAGACCCACACACACATGACTGGTCTTCATCCTCCAGTGTGGATTAACACTTACCCACTGAGGTGAGGCTTCTGTTTTAAAGAATGCCAAAGGGAGAATAAGATAAGAAAGAGGAACCACGCAGATGAGGTGTTTTGTTTTGTTTTGTTTTGTTTTTTGTTTTTTTTGGTTTTTTTTCATCTTATTTTCTTACAAAACTGGCTGATTCATTCGGCCCTGGGCTTGCAAACAGCTACACAGAAAAGGTATTAACACAAAAGAACACTGAGTGGTAGGTAGCTCACGTCTGTAATGTCAGCATTAAGGAGATTAGGAAAGGACACCAGAAGCAGGACTTCCAGACTAACTTAGGAAAGATGGCAAGACCATCACAAAAATAAAAATTGTAATTCAGTTTTTAAAACAATGTGAGGTGATCAGCACTTCCTGATATCCAAGGTAAGTTGATGTGATGCACTTGACCTTCGAAGCTATCCACGGAACCTAGGGGTGGTAGCCCAGGCCTAGAAAGCCAACACTCGGGAGGCTGGAGTAGAATTGCTTCAAGTTCAGGGCCAGTCAGGACTGTATAGTGAGTACTAGGACTGCCAAGACTACATAGCAAGACCTTTTCTCAAAAAATAAAAACCACAGACCAAACGATGATGAGCATTCCTGGGCGTCACAGGTCCGTCTCCTGCACAGTTCTTTCACACAGGATCACTCTGGCTGTTGCTTTACAACGGTGTTGCTCAAAACGGTGGCACAAAGTAATAGCAAGTATTTTATATCACCTCACTGGAGATTAACCGGGCTCAGCTAAGCAGTTCTCTCTCTCGGAGTCTGTTGGGAAGCTACAATCAGATAGTGGCTATGCCTAAAATAACTTGAAGCCTGACTTGAGAAAGCTAAAACATCTAGAGGCTGCAAGTTAGTCTTCCTACCCCGGTACCACTGAGTGATCTCTCTAAATAACTGCGTAGCCTTGATAGCCTCAGAAAAGCCAGGATTCTCATAAGGGCGCTTAGCTTGGGCGGAGAGGGGGAGGAGAGGCATGTGCCAGGGAAGCTTCCTCGTTCTTTCTGAGTTAACCTCCCAAGCCATACTGTCACCTCTGTCACATGTGTTACTTGCTAGAAACAAAACAGCCAGGACCAACTTCTGTTGAAGGGAAGTAGAATTATTCTTCAGACACTCTGTGGAGGAATGTCTAAGAGTGTGAGAACACGTTTTAAAGCTCTCATAAATGAGAAAGTAAGCATTTGCAAATCGATAAATGCTATTCTTGACAGCAATGGTAGCACGTGGCTACGACGCTCATGCGATGAAGGTCAAAGCAGCATAGAAAACCAGCCTGGGTTACACAGTGAGACCCTGTGTCGATAAAAGTAAAACCTAAAAATTTAAATTTCAAAACAATATGTGATTCTTTTGAAAATCAAATGAAGGGATATTCTAACATAATCTTCTAGGGATAAAACATAAAATATCTAGAGTTATGCTGTCAAATATGGTATCTACTGGCATAGATATTTAAACTTAAATTAGATTTAATTAATTGTAATTTGGCATTAGGTTAATTAAAGTTAACTAGCTACAATAATTAACTGAAACAAATTTAAATTAATTTTAAGATGTCTTAATAAAAAAGTTCTAAAACCCATTCTGTTTCAACAGCCAATTTCCGCTGCTTTGTAGATGCACACACTTGGTGCTACCATGTTGGGCACCACAAATAAGAAACATCTCTCTGCGTCACCAAAAAAAAGTTCTCCTGGACAATGCAGATTTACAGTGAAGGAACCAAGAATGCATCCTTCAGCTGTCAATCCAAATTGCTTTCCCGCTCTAACTAAGCTTCAGTAGGTACTAGGCAGGAGAAATATCTAACTTTAAAGACTGAACAAGAATAATTCATGTTGTTGATGAGGGATAGTCCACACTTCTTAAGACCCAACCAAGCAAGTAGTAGGTTTCCCTCCCTTAAGAGGAATGGAGTCTCCTAGACAAACACCCCAAACAGCTGGCCAGCCCTCTTTCATGTGGAGGCTTTCTGTCTAGGGTTTGCCTTCAGCCAGCTTCCTAAAAGCTATTTCCTCTAAAGAGTGAAGAAAAGATAAAGTCAAAGATGCGTAGATCGTTCTTTCACTCCTTCACTTGACCAACATTTACTGAACAGGGATGTATGCTGTGTGGTTTGTGGCTAAATAAAAATGTGAAATAGATTTCACTGATTCCTCAGGTTATTCCCCAAAATAGACATATGTCAATAATACACACACACCCCAAAAATCTACTTTAGAGATCCTACATTAGAGGGGGATAAAAAGATTGCAAAATGTACTGAGACATAGCTGAAAAAATTAGCTCACCAGATATAATTACTAGATATTAGCCAATTAAATCATAAATGCTAACTGCTAAAAAATGATGATTTCGAATTTAGAAATTTTGAATTTGAGCCATTCTATTTTCCAGTAAGATAAAAGGTCCATTTCTGGTTAGTGACAATAAAATTATATCACCAGCAGAGAGAATAGTTATTTTTATACTTCTTATAATAGGGGTGCACGCAGCTAGATCATGTCCAAGTTGTTTTAAATCATTAAGATAACAAATTTCAAAGGAACTGGAAGAAGCAGAGTCAGAACACAGTTCAGATTTTCAAAGACCAGACGGATAACTAGAATTGTTATCTGATCTATTGCCGGACCATTCCCAGAAACTTGTGTGGCCTAAGCTCAAATGGTATAGAAGAATAGTAATCTTGCATCCAGCTGTAATGAACGTTGCACTTCATCACCACCCCACAGCTGCTCCACCATTCTTACATCAGTCCGTGCCTCTAGAAGCTGGCTTGTATGAGATGCATCTGCAGGTTCCCTTGCCCTCTCCCTTCTGGAGGAGTTCTGCCAAGGGGAAGCCCCAGCAGGAGATTTGGAGGATGGGAAAATAGAAGGTTGGAGTATCTGTCCCTCCAGCTCCCTCCCTGCCAGGCCTCCATGGGTTGGCTGCATTCCTTAACTAAAGGCTATAGCTCGTGTCGGGCAATGTTCTTAATATAGTTATGCTCTCTGATTTCCACTAATCCCCTACTCCCTTTGATCATTCAGGCCTGCGAGGTACAGTGTCTCCCTGCTATTAAAAGCCCTTGAAGGTTTTCCTCCATCCTGTCTGTGCCTTTGTACATTGTTCTTCTAAACTATTCAGTTTGTGTCAGAAACTGATTTCTGACAAACCCCGATGCTACACCAGTTCATTAGTAGTTTTATGCATGAAGATCAAAAATAACAAATTAAATTTATATGCAACCTTAGAGCTCCTAAAATACTTCTTAACACAGCATAAAGAACATGGTCACTGGCATAATATTGTACCTAAATCCAATGTGTTTCACCTAAAATTTATTAAACCCAGAAAAATCTGTGCTATTATTTATGAAAGGCATTTCAATGCAAAGCCCACCAAAACAATGGTACTGTGGTTGGATAGAGTAACAGAATCCCCTTTAAAAAGCAAGAGTTTGGGGTCATCATGGACTATGCAGCAACCATTTAAAAATTTAAAGCAAGAGGAAATAGGGTTTAGTAGATAAAATTAATAATATATTTTAAGACTACAGCCCAAATTGGAACAGAATACAAGCAATTCTGGTAGAGTCCTCAGAGGTACTTTGTTACCAACAGCATCCTATGAAGAAATAACACTTGCACTCAACAACAGAGACCACCTAGCCCAAAGATAAATTCAGTTATTCCTAGAATAAAAGGCTCTGAGACTGCCTTGCTCCCCACCACTGTACCACTGTAATGAATGAAATCCTTGAAGTCAGACAGACTCACTTCCAGGTGTCTGAGTCAAAATCACTCATAAAGTAAGAGAAATAGTATTTCCAGTGTGGAGTTGTTGTGAGGATTGGGTATAAAAATACACTTTCATTAAAAGCACTAACTAAATAAAACTCAAAACAAACCTAAGAGGGACTCTGACAGAGGAATAGAATTCAGTTTCCTGAAATCATGTCAGGTGGCACACAACCAACTGTAACTCCAGCTCCAAGAGATCAGGCATCCTTTTATGGCATCCACAGGCACCTACAAACATATGCATACAAACACACACACACAAGAGAGAGAGCGAGGGAGAGAGAAAGAGAGATGGGAAAGAGAGAGGGAGGGAGAGAAAGAGAAAGAAGGAGGGAGGGAGAGGAAGAAGAGTCAGGCAGATATATATATATAATTCAAAAGAATAACCCCAAGTGGTAGGACCCAAAGACTTCCATCTCAAGATGGCCCAGAAAACTCAGCAAGTACATTGAGTGAGCAGTCTGGTAAAATACCCTGACTCCCATGGGTCATCTACATTTAAGAAACTAAATGATGGATTATTTCCCTTCCAGAGTTCTTCCAACTGGGCATGGTACCACTAACAGCTAGCTCCATAAATGTCCAGGGTAGAGAGCCTAAGAGGACCTCTGGCTTGTTCTTTTGACATCATTTTATTTGAGTGACAATTCACTCCCTTGCCTGGTTGGTCACCTCCAGGGCCAAGTTATGATTATTTCTTCATACAAGAGATATGTTCCATTCTGTGTCTTGGTCATTGACTCTACCTCTGAATAGAATTCATATTTATGAGTCTCTTAAAGCACAAGAAGAATCCTTAGCAAGACTACCAAGAAGTGGGACCATGACAAATTATTTTGACAGACGAGAGGGAGAGAATTGTAGGGACAGAGTCAGTGCCCTCTGTGGTGAAAGCACGTGTGACAAAAGTGAATCAACTCAGAACCTCCACTCTGTCCCAGGTGCTGGCTGGCAGGTCTCTGAGGCCATGGTCCCTGTTACACTGAGGCTGGCACTGCTGTTCCACTGGCCCATCAGTGAAACATTATGTGGACAGAGCAAATGCAAACATACGGAATCAACACGTAGAAAGCATGCTAACATGTGCCAGGCTTTGTACAGCACATTTTTGTACATTATATCAGTTAATCCTGTGAGTAACACCTCTTTACAAGTCTATGAGACAATAGGTACTTGCCCAAAATTAACCAATAGGATTAGAATTCAAACCAGGTCTGCTTGTTTCATAGCCTGTTCTCGTCCTCTTCTGTCACACATTGATTGAGGACTGGTCCGTTGTTCCGGGTCTGGACACAAAACTCTGGAAGCCTGCAATGCATTGTCTTAGAATCCTATCCGTCTTTCATCTTTTCTCACAAAGCTGTCAAGAGAAAGTATCCATGGATTTCAGTTAACTCAAGCAAGTCAACAGCATCCTCCAGTTTATGAGATATAACTTGATTCTTAGCAATGGACTCCTGTGTCAGTGGCAGGTCACTGCATAATAAATCCTCCAAAGGTAGTAGCTTAAGGCAAAAAAAAAAGCTTTTATTATCGCATTATCATAGCTCATGATTCTGTAAGTCACACCATCTTACAGCAGAACCCAAAGAATATATTCTAATGTGCAGCATTGGTGGTATAGTGGTGTGCACAGCCACAAGAACTCAGTTTCAAGGTGCATCTAATCTCAAAGGTCCTTGGGGAGAGAGTCAAACTGAAACAGATTAAGGTCATGTTCTCTCTGTGTCTCCCTCTGTCTCTGTCTCTCTCTGTTTCTCTCTGTCTCTCTCTGTCTGTCTCTCTGTCTGTCTCTCTGTCTGTCTCTCTGTCTGTCTCTCTGTCTGTCTCTCTGTCTCTCTCTGTCTCTCTCTGTCTCTGTCTCTCTCTGTCTCTCTCTGTCTCTCTGTCTCTCTCTCTCTGTCTCTCTCTGTCTCTCTGTCTCTCTCTGTCTGTCTCTCTCTCTCTCTGTCTCTCTCTCTCTCTCTCTCTCTCTCTCTCTCTCTCTCTCTCTCTCTCTCTCTCTCTCACCTATGACCTAAAGCAATAAGTTATCTGTTTCATATACACTCATCACACAGTTGTGAAAGAACAGCAGGGAGCCACATACCCATCACCGGTCCACAGCAATTCTGAAATCCAATCCCACGTTCATGAAAGAGGAGTACAGTTTTACTCTGGACATGGTTGGGCCTGCTCTCTAAAATGGCTTTTTCACAAATGAAAACACCCTGTGTTGGTGGCTAAATGATTTTCCTAAATCCTTGTCTCTTCTCATTTTGAATCTCCCATGCACTATTTAGTCTAAATGAATCTGATTCTCTTAAAATTTTTATGACTTCCTACATCTCAAGTTATAGTCGAATACATTAGAGAAGTTATCCCCACAACCATTTTTTGAGACAGGCCTCCACTTTGTCAACATATCAAGGCGCTGTGAAGAATGCCCTTACATTCTTAGAGGACTTCCCCGTCCCTTGGGCATCAAGAATCCCTTAAAGGATTCTAGGGACTTAAACCTTGCTGTTATGCCTGTGGTTTCAACTCTGTCCCAAGATCATCTTTAAAGAATCTGTTGTCAGCAGAAGATGCTACAATTAATGAAAGTTTCATTTCCCAATCTCATATCTCCTGAACCCTCATATCTGCCTTAAGTTTTTCCTAGAAACTGAGTTCTTTGCATACTTCATCTCTGTCTTCCTACTACATGTGCATAACCTATCATATGTAACCATCTAAAGGCAGTTTGACCCCTACAGCACTGCAGGTGGAAACCCCCTTAAAGAAGAATCCACAGTTGACTGAATGCATGTTCTGCCTTCCCCATTCCTGGATATGACAGTGTTTCGGGCATTTCCTCTACAATATCATGTGATCCACCCTTTATCAGCCTCTATGAGCAATTCTCTGCATGTCATCAAGTTCCCCTAACACCCACTTGCTGCCTCTGCCACCCACTCAGTCCTAAAGGGGAGATTATGTCACTTTGGGTTTTGTTACGGCAACACACTACTTCCAGGCACTGTTTTTTTATGATTTATATTTCTTTGTAAGAAAAATATACAACACATGCTAAGGAGCAATTGGTCTATGGTTAAGAGTACTTGCTGTTCTTGTCAAGGACCTGTGTGGATTCCCAGCATTCAAACCAAGTACCTTAAAGTCCCCTGTAACTTCAGCTCCAAGGATCCATCACCCTTTTTAGGTTTTGTGGGTACCAACTTGCACATAGTAAACATACACACCAAAAAAAAAAATTTAAATACCCCAACAAACTTCCTGACTTAACCACCATTCGTTTGCCATGATTCTATGAGCTACATAATTTTGCTGGTCAGGCCAGGATCTTTGCTAGAGCTGCTTCCCTCTGGGAAGTTCTTGGAGACTGAGCTTAGCTGGTCTCTCCACACTATAATGAGGTTTTCAGTTCTGGGCTGATCTGTGACACAGTGCCCTCGAGTTTCTGAGATGCTGAGTCCCAGTGTGAACGTTGACCTGACCTCTGCTTCCACCTCATTTGTTGATATCACATTAGCCAAAATAGGTCACATGGATGAACCCAGTACTGGTGTGGTAGAGACATAAGGGTGTGAATAACAAAGGTATGTCTATGGGAGTCACTGCAGTAATGGTCCACTGTAGTGCCAAAATCTATGCTTTTTTCCTGGATTCCCACTCAAGCATATAAGCCAACAACTTACTCACCTGTGCATATTTTTTGTGTTTGTTTAACTGAATTGAAGATGTATAGATATTAGAAACGCAAGGACCAGAAAGACTAAGGCTGATCCTGTGTACAGTCTTAGAACAAAAGACTTATAACAATATTAATCATTAACTACCATCTTCCCATGTTCTTATGAATCCAATGTATTTTATGACCAAGGATACTTCTAGCATCAAGAATTTCAAGTAAAGAAGTCTGGCCCATTCTCTGTGCATTTGCTACAGCCATACCAATTCAAGAAATAAATTCTCTATGAATGCACAAATTTTTCATCCTAAATCACTGTTTGAACATCTGAATGATCATATGAAGGCAACCTTCAGTATTTGAACAGGAGAAAAAGAACTGAATAGAATCATTGGAATTTCAAAACCTGTATTTGAGTTTGGCTGAGACTGGATGTTAGACTTGATTTGTCTTCCCATGTGAAGATATAGGTATATTTAGTTTTCATTAAAATAAAGAGAATCAGGAATGTGTTTTTATTTAATGGCCTCAATTTTTCTCTTCCTATCAATCATTTTGTCCAAAACAAGTTGAGATTTTTTTTTATCAGCAGTAGTGGATAATGATGAATGCATTTGATTAATGGTATCTTGCTTTCAAGGATTGATAAGCCATAAAATGCTGTGCCCAAAGACACAATTTCCTCTTGCTACCAAGTATGATTTTAATAACTCATGTATGTTTGCATTTTCCCGCATGCCGCAGATTATTCCATCAAAATGTAACAAGGGGATTCTCTGAGAACTCAATTTGTACATAGTAGCTTTTTGTTCTGTTTGTTGGCTTGCTTGTTATGCAATTAACCTTCTGCCAATGTTTCCAGCTCCAGCAAATGATGTTCTTACTCCAATCTAGGAAACAATGGAAGGCGTTCCTAAGCTTATTCTTTGGGACTAGAGGGGGCCACTAATATTTTCCATATTTTTAATCTATTAGTCTTTCCAATGTGAAGCCTACTGTCATGGTAGTGGTGATGGGGAAGAGGCAGAGTCAAAGGAGGAGGAGGAGGAGGAGGAGGAGGAGAAAGAAAAGGAGGAGGAAGAGGAGGAGAAGGAAGAGGAGGAGGAGGAGAGCCAGTGTTTATTGAGTTCTCATAGTACCAAGCATTGTTCTAAGTACTTTATGTAGACTTATTTAATCCTCACAGCTGTTGAGGTAGGGTGTTATGATAATTTCCCTTTTACACAGATGAGCTCAAAGGCATAAAAAAGCCCTCTTTCAGGTAATGTAGTTTTTAAGTAGTACATCAGGATTTGAAAACAATACCAGCTCTATTCCTTCAAAAATATCAGGCTCATGCAGAATTTGGAGATCCTTTTTGTGTCCATAGCCTTCCTGTGACTCTACCTGCAGGAGTAAGTCACTCACACTCATAGATTTTGACAGTAATTTACCCTACTTTTTGATGATTTGCACAAATTGTTAATAGACAGTAACTGAAGCCTCTGGCCAGTCACCTAACACTAAGAGCATCTCAGCCAGACATCTTCTTAATTGTCTGGGACTCTGTATTCTCCTAGAACTCAAATGGGATTGCTAATTCACTTACCACCTCTTCAGTTGTCTATATTTCTTTATGTAGCCCTGGTGACTTCATAGAATTCAGATATAAACCTGGCCAGTTCCCTGTAACTTATTAGACACCACCACTACCACTACCACCACCACCACCCCATGCATCTATTGATTGACACATAAGCCCTGAGGGATGAAGTTCTTATTTCTTTCCTCAGCTTCATCTTACAGCAGTTTTGTAACAATGTGTGTCCCCATAGCCCTCTTACATTGAAGATGGCTGCCAATACCCCAGAGCTGGATCTTCTCTTGAGACATGCATCTTCCTCACCCATCACACTGTATCCATATCCAACACAGTCAATCAAAATGTGCTTCGTGAGAGCTTACTGTATGTCAGGGCCTAAGGCAGACACAGAAGCTGGACCATGGTCTAGGAGCTTCTATCCCTACCATCCCTCACTTCCAACATAGCAACATGACTAAGTTTGGTCAACCTGGAAATAAGATAAAGGAAGGGGTGTTTTAGAAAACACACAGACTAAACCACCTTTATATTCTCTTACAAACCCACCCCCACCCTCTTGATTTCTCTCTAAGGCAAGCATTTATTAGTTTGATTTCAACACACACACTTGTACCTGTAATTACTATATAATGTCTGTTTACTTTTTTAAATGAAAATGAATTTAAATTAATCTTGTTTTGTGAATTTCAAGGCACCCCCTGAGATAAATGAAGACACTCCAGGGTGTCATCAAACCAGTGCTTGGAATCCTTGCTCTAAAAAAGTGGAGAAACAGGCTCATTAAACCTTCAAGGAGCCAGAGGGAGAAATGTATGCAGAATCGCAGGCAGAGAGAGCACAGTGTGGAGGGGTTTTTATATGTGCATCATACATAGAGACTGGGAGGAAGGTGGCTGCCAAAGTATGGTGCTTTGGGAAAGACTCTTAGAAATTTAACCATCAATGTCATTTATTCCTAAGGCCTCTCTATCATAGAGGTGATGCTGAGGACATTCTAAATGTCCTCTTCCCTCCCTAGAGATGCTCATTGCGGAAGAAAAGAAAGGTGAATATTATTTTCCAGAGGACAGCAAATAGAGAGATGACAGGTTCACAGCATCCAAGTCAATTTCTTGAGACTCCCCACATCAGGTACTGCAGGCTGAGAAAATTGGTGGGAATTTCCCAGAAGTCCTTGAAATTTACAATGGGATCCTTTGCAGGCAATGATTTTTGAGAGCATCTCACTTGAGCCCTACGGGCCAGGCTCATCTGTGACCTTTGCTGAGCAGCCCATCCAACAGGTATATAAATCTCAAAACTCCTTACATTGTTTCCCTCCACACCTGGACTGCATAGACTGGTTCCTCTTTGCCTGGTCTGTTTTTCTTATAGATGTTCCTTAATTCTCTTACAATACTTACGTGTATAGATTATTACTTCAAGTCCTACATGGTTTAAATCTATAATAAAACTCAGTTGGTCTGGGTTTGAACCTAGTACCTTGCACACGCTAGGCAAGCTCTACCACTAAGCTATAACCACAGATGTATAGAGATACACAGAAGCTCAGAAGAGTATGTAAGTCCTGCATGGCAAAGAAGCCTTCCTGGGACACTTGGTTTGCCTCCAGACTGAACATTGAGAGAGATACAGTGCTGCAGCTAAAAGAAAGGGGAGCAGGGGCAGGACACAGTTGGACAAAGCAGGAAGGAGCACCCTGCTTCTCTGAGGACCCATGCAATTCTGGGTGATGGGAAGGTTACAAGAAAATGTTATGAGATAAGGCTGAAGAGAAAAATAAGAACCTCAGCCTGCAGGGCTTATATGTTCATCAACAAGTATATAAGGGGGTCTCTGGAAGGCAATACAACATACAGAGTACTGGACAGGTCAAGACGTGTATTCTATGAGGTCATCATAAAGGGGAAATTTGTAAAGCCAGGCTAGAGGAGGCCAGACTGGAGGCGGACAGGCAGGTGATTCCTAAGGAGGTTCTGGAAAGACAGAGTCTGAATGAAAAGATCTGCCATGGAACAGGAAAGAGGGTGTGATGTGCTAAGTTGCCCATGGCTCCTTCTCTCTTTCCTTCATATTGTGGGGAAGCAGGGTGCTTGTAAATTGGATTGCAACCAGAGTAGTTCTGCCAGGCCTGGAACGTAGTTAAAAAGGGAAGAGGGCAGAGAGTGATGTTTCAAGAATTCCCCCCAGAAAGGAAATCTAGGAACCAAGCCCTTCCTTGGAACAAAAACAGGAAAAACACATGTACATTTAAGCATATTTTTCTTGGATCTCTTTCTAACTTGTACCTACAGCCAACAGATTGTTCTAACTCAGACTGTTAGGTGTTTCTAATTGGCCCTGGGCTTCCATCCAGGCCAGTTAGACTCCTCTAAGTGTCAGTGTGTGCCCCTCCCCACCACCTCTGCTGCAGCTGCTTGCCTCCTCTGCCCAGAGATCCGCTCAGTAGTTTCTCAGCTCTAGAGAGGTGATACTGATAAATGCTGCGTTGGTGGAGACTGGGAGTCTGAATTTCTCACAAGTGCCATGGAGAAGCACTGACAGAAAGAAGAAGCACTAATGGGAGGGAGAAGCACTAATGGGAAGGAGAAGCCTCATAGGAAAGAGCCTGGTGAGGAGCAGGGCTTTGGGAAGCCCCAGGAGAATCAGGTGTTGGCTGTGTGAGCCTCATGCATTGGCTATCTTTGTTGAAGTTCAAATAAAAATGGACCAGTGTGGGTACCGCTTTGGGAATTAAAAATGCTTAAAATAAAGTGAAAAGACAAGAAACAATATAGCAATTTAGGATCTATTAACATTATCATAGCCAGAATATGAGTAATTAGCAAAATAAGTAAGAAGGGGATCTAGAAGTTTTCTATTGTTGCCGAACAAAGTGCCACACACCCAATTGCTAAAGAAATGTGGATTGTGTCATAGGTCTGTTGATTAGACTTCCAGTTACAGGTTGTAGCTGTATCCTCCACTGGGAATCTCAACAGACTGGCATCAAAATGCCAGCTGGGCTGTTTTTCACCTGAACTCCAAGCACACTGAAGGTAAACATAGGAGAACTCACCAAGATGGCTATTGTAGCAAAAGGGACTGTTATCTGTGTTTCCTCTTGATTCTGCCTTTACATGCCTTTTATAATAGCTTTACAGACATTAAAGCCTGCCTCTCCCATCTACTTCCTTACCTCCAACTCACACAATAACATCTGATCTAAGACGCTATCCCCCGACATCCCAACTTAAAGCTCCTGAAATGATCTAAAAAGAAAATATAATTATAAACATCTTAAATGCAAAAAAAAGAAAAAACCAGAAATCAGCTAGCAAAGGGTGAGGCTTCAGCTGGGGAATGTTCTGCAACAGTATACAAATCATACAGTTTCAGCAAGACAAAAAAAAAGGAGAGAAAGAAACAAGGAAAAGCTATCAGTGCCATCTGGTGGATAGGCCTGTATTAAAATGTCCAAGGTGATCTGGCCACACCCAGACCACCACAGACCTCTACCTCCCCAGCTGACACACAGCCAGGAGATTTCAGGACACTGTCAGCATTAGTTTGTAGGGACCGTGTCTGGTTAGGAGCAATGCATTGTGATTGTTCACGTCCTGCACATGGCTAGTGATAAAGTAATTTATAGCTCATCCCTAGCTGTCCAAATACCGTATAAACCTTTACCTCCAACACCACACACACACACACACACACTATTTACCCAAACTACTCTAGTTGATTACTCTAAATGAAGTTCACCAGATGTGAAAATTTTGCATTAACCTCTCACAAAACCCACTCATAACACAGTTGCTTTTTGGTGTGCCTTTTCCCCTTTGTTTTTATTTTCATTCCTGTACCTATTGGCAATTCATCTTCTTCTTTCCTTAAAATAATACTTTCATCTGTAGTAGTTTCCTGATGCTACACAATAAATCCCCTCAATTTTTGATTAAACAAGAAGTATTCATTGACTCGGTGTCTGTGTGTAAGGAATTCAGAATAGGATCGGCTAGATGCCTGAGCCAGGCAATCCATGAGAGTATAATCAAGATGTTGTACAAGCCGCCTAAAATCTTGACTGGAGCTGGAGGGATCCAGTTCCTGAATAGTTAACTCACAAGCTTGCCTGCAAGTCAGAGCCTTCTGGTCCTTTTCACAGACATCTCCCCACATCCTTATCACGTGGCAGCTGACCTCCCCACAAGATTTTCCACGAAAAATCTTCCTAAGGAAGAATAAGGAAAAAAAAATTCAAGTTTTTGTGACCAAACCTAGGAAGTTATATACTACATTTCAACAACAGCCTACTGGCTACAAAAACTGGCATTAACATCGTAGAAAAGAACTACCCAAAATATGAGACACCCATCTGAGGCATCTTGGAGATTGCCTTCCACCTAGCTTCTTCTTCCTAGGTTCAATGTCCAGATCTTTGAGCCCTGGTATAAAGTTGTTAACACATATTAAACTCAGAACATTTCAGACACAGAAAGACTGTTTTGTAGTTCAAGTGACCCTCTGCTTTGATGAGACACAGGGACCTAGCTGAAGGAAGGAAGTGTCTGAGTCTACCTTCACCTCCTGTCAGTCAGGAAACGAAAGCCTAGTGGTGGTTTCAATGAGAATAGCCCCAGATGCTCACATGTTTGAATACTCAGTGTCCAGTTGGTAGAACTGTTTGGGAAGGATTTAGGAGGTGTGGCCTTGTAGTACAAGGTGTGTCAGTGAGTGAAGGCTTTGAAGATTGAAAAGCTCATGCCATTCCCAGTCTCTCTCCCTCCCCCTCTCTCTCTCTCTCTCTCTCTCTCTGTGTGTGTGTGTGTGTGTGTGTGTGTGTGTGTGTGTGTGTTTGAGAGTGTCTCATGCTTGTGGAATGAGATGTAAGTTTTCAGCTACTACTCCAGTGCCGTGCCTACAAGATAGTCATGAACTCTGACCCTCTGTAACCACTGAACTAATGTTTCATTTTATAAGTCATCTTGGTCATGACGACTCATTCTGTTGAGCTTCTGAATAAACAGAAAACTAAACAGAACAGGAAGAGTGTGCCTTTAGAAACATCTTGTGGTTCCAGCCCCAGCTTCGCCTCCCCACCCCGCCCCCACCGACTTCTTTCATGCTTGTTAGTTTTATTGCACAATTAGCTTTTGACTGTATATTATCTGATTGTCAGATATTGGCAATGGCTTTGATGAGAGGCTTAGTACTTTATTACATATTCTGAGAATAATTATATCTGTGTCTAAATCCCCCCAAGTATGTCAAAAATTCCTCAAAATTGAGGAAGTTACCCAAATCTTCTTGTTCCCCCAAAACATGTCCCACACACATACCCACATACACACATATGCACATACTATCTATCAATACAGATGCACGCAGTAGAGATTGTCCCCAATAAAGACCAAGAAACCTGCTCCCTTTATGAAAATAGTAATTAGACAGAATCACTTCCTTAAAAGGAGAGACACGAAAGGGGGAGGCTGCAGGAGGGAGATGTGAGGGTAACATAGGGACAAATATAATTACAATACTCTGTATGAAACTGGGTTTTTTTTGTAATTTAAGCCTTTCAGAAAAATAAAAGCATAAATTCAACAAATAAACAGTCTAGGATAATGTTCCTTATCTATTTTAATTGGAGGTTGTGTGTGAGTACACACATGTAAAAATTCACTGGGGTGTGTATTTGTTTCGTGTTTTAGTGTGTGAATTAAATTACAGTAAAAAAATGAAGTTTTAAAAGAAGTTACACATAATATTCAACACAGTCCCCATGCAACTGAAGAATCCACAGACACCCTGGAGACTCCCAGTGTCTTGAAGTACGTCTTGCCAATGCATTCTCTTTATTTTTTCAGTCCATTTACTTAACACTTTTGAACACTATGTCCAGACGCTGGTAAAAATAAAAGATTCAACAAATCAGTCTTAGTTCCAACAAAAACAGGAAACTCTGGCTCAACAAAGCAACTTCCACAGTGGGAAGATCAGAGTACACAGAGCCTAAACCCTCCTGAGGCCCAGATAGCCCTAAACAGACAAGAAAGATCCTGTAGATAATGTGTAAGAGACTGCCGAGGTTGCAGGAAGCCTCGCCAGGAGCCCAGCAGTGGCTTTTCTTACAGAAACCCTCAGCTGAGACAGAAAATTAAAGGAGACACCTGCAATGGGACACAGCTCAGACATGGACCCTGAGCCCTTCTCTCTCTAGAAGATGAAGGATGAGCAGACAAGGGAGAGCAAGTCTTCACTCGGAGCTAACTGGCCTTTCCACAGGCAAGCCTGCGTAGGAGGGAGGATGATGGACGACCTTTCAGCCTCAGAGACCCACAGGAGAGAGGACACACTGAGAGCAGCCTAGGGGCTCATTAGAGAAGAGAGTCTGCCTCCCACTGGAGAAGACAGGCTTGGAGCTGGATAGGAAGGAGATAAGAGACGTGCACGGAAGGGCGAGGAGAGACGTGGAAAGTTCTTCCCTGACACGTGGAAGGTAGACAGAGAAAGCAGAGAACCCAAGAAGTGATCTGCCCACACGGACAGTTCCTGGAAATGTTACTTCCAGACACAGCTGTCTGCCGTCAAGGTTCGTTCCCACTGAGCCAGAGCAGGCAATCCACCTCGGAAAGGAGAAATCCTTCCATTTTGCTGATGCCGTGGACAGCCCTCCCGCTGCCCGGTTGCTGAAACAATGGACTCCACGATCCTGGAATTTCCCCCGAGAGCCTCACGCAGGAGAAGGGAAAGACTGGGAGCCTGGTGTTTGAGAGATGGGGAACTTGTCTCCTTGTATGAGAGACGAAAGCAGAGGCTAGGGTGAAGGGGGGCATGGAGAACCACACCTTGACCAGGAACACTCAGTTATACATAACTCTTACCTTCTACCTAAGCCTAATCCTCATACCAGGACCCTAAAGATAGACTTGGGTGGTAGGGACTGGACCTCCTTGTTTCTCTCACTAATGTAGCACACTGAATAAACCACCTCCCGCTTTCACTAGCAGGTTTATTTAATTGGCCCATTGAAGAGACAAGTAGCCCATCTTGGCTTGTTATGGCTCCCAAGGCCCAGATTTTCACCCTAATGACCAGCAACCAAGGGAGGGTAGGATGTCTTCATACCCAGGTCTTGTGGGCTTAGGTCAGTATGTCCCTAGGCCCCCGGTTAAGAAAATACCCAGGGTTTTAAACACAAAATGTTTGGAAGAATGTGAAGATGGCTGTGTAACACTGTCATTTCCTGGATGACTGTAGGAAAGTGTGCCATTAAAAGATTCTGGAGAGGGGGACAGAACAATGGCTCAGCAGTTAAGAGCACTGGCTGCTCTTCCAGAGGTTCCATCCCCAGCACCTACACGGCAGCTCACAGCTGTCTGTAACTCCAGCTCCGGGAGTCCTGACACCTTCACACAGATACACATGCAAGCAAAACACCAATGTACATAAAATAAAAATAATAATAATTTTTAAAACAAGATTTCGGAGCTGGAGAGATGGCTCAGCAGTTAAGAGTACTGACTGCTCTTCCGGAGGTCCTGAGTTCAAATTTGAGCAACTACAAGTTGGCTCACAACCAGCTGTAATGGGATCCGATGCCCTCTTCTGGTGTGTCTAAAGACAGCTACAGGGCACTCATATACATAAGATAAACATTTTTTTAAAAGAGAGAGAGATTCTGGAGAATGGTATCTTCCTTAGCTTCCTCGGTGCCTCAGTTTTCTCATCTCTAAAATGGGGTTACTGTGATCACCTACCTTATGGCGATTAATTAACATATATAAAAAGTATTTGCACAAGTACCTAACACAAAGCAAAAGCTTAAATGTTGTTAACCCTTATGTTGTTGATAGTGGTTACTATATTACCCTGAGTACCATTTCCAGTGCCACATATTTCCCCACCCCCCATCCTTTAACTACTGTCGGCAGTAGAAAAATAAAACTTTCTATTGTCTGGGACATAGTAGTTCCCTCTTACTTCAAGAACTCAAGAAGACAGCAACCATGACTGCTTGGTCATTGAAGAGATTACCTACTCACACCCGCGCCCAGGCAGAAGTAGATTTTTCTATCACTATTTAAACCCCTTGTATAAAAACTATGAAGAGACCAGGCCGTTAGGCGGCTGGCCCACGATGCAGTAGCTCCAACGCACCACCAGGGAGCAGCAGAGCCCAGCCCTGGGCTGTTTTCTCTACAGGAGCAATTAATTGGTTCCAGGCTTCCTTAGTGCCTTCACTCCCCGCTGCAATAATCACGCTTGTTGTTGATTACCCAGCCTATCAACGAGTGCCCTGCTCGCGTCCGTTGGGCTGTAGGGTTTCTCTGCCTGCCTTGGAGCCGTCTTAGCCCCGCCCCCGCTGTTCAGCCAACCCTGGGTGGGGAGGAGCGTCACGGGGGAGGGTCCAAGAGACTACGTGGCCCGCTAGGGCAAGTGCTGAGCGGGGACGGAATCCAGCCCCAGAGGGGGGGTGACCCAATCTCCCGGCAGAGTAGGAAAGGCCAGCCTCGCCCTGAGTAAACTCCCCCCACGATGGGCGTGCAACCCCCCAACTTCTCCTGGGTGCTTCCGGGACGGCTGGCCGGACTGGCGTTGCCCCGGCTGCCCGCGCACTACCAGTTCCTGCTGGACCAGGGTGTGCGGCACCTGGTGTCCCTGACGGAGCGCGGACCCCCTCACAGTGACAGCTGTCCCGGCCTCACGCTGCACCGAATGCGCATCCCTGACTTTTGCCCGCCGTCCCCGGAACAGATCGACCAATTTGTGAAGATCGTGGACGAGGCCAATGCCCGGGGAGAGGTCAGCACGCTCGTGAGCCAGAGCGAGAGGGCGGGGCCTGGAAGGAAATGAGTGGGCGGGGCCGGAGCTGGAGTCCGAAAAGAGTGGGAGAGCCTGGGGTTGGGGGCGGGGGTGACAGGGCTAAGTGGGGTGGGAGCTAGATGGACCCACTCCCTGACTAAAGTCAACTATGCTGCTAGGAGAGGTGGTGCCAAGTAGGCTGGAGAGAGAGTACTGTCAAGTGAAATCCTTCCAGGAGTCCAGGGAGCGCCTATGTCAGACGGAATCAGTTCAAAGCCCTTTTACTAGAGGTCCAAATGTCATAGAGACACACTTGTAATTTTAAATTTTACTAGCAGCTACGTTTTAAAAAAAAAACAAAAACAAAAAACGAAAAAGATGAAAAAGAAGCAGGTGAAGTTAATTTTGTACTAATCCAATAAGTCAAAAATATTATTTCAACATAGAATCAATATGAAACAAATTATTAATGAGGCATGTCCAGTCTTTTTCATGCCGCATCTTCAGGGCCTGGTAAGTATTTTGCACCTCAGCTCAGTTTGGACTGACACATTTCAGGAAAAATAGCACCACAAGTGGCTGGATGTACTATACAAGACAGCACAGGATAGAGGCCAGGCGATGTAGGCTGAGAGCCCAAGTTGGAACCAGCCATTCCAGAGGCCTCCTAGTCACCTGTCCTCCCACAGCTTTGATGTCACTTCTTGGAGAGCCTGTGATGTGTGGGGTGAGGACAGGGGAGTATTGGGGAGGGCATTGGACTCTACTCCATCAGTCTCCACTTCACAGGCTGTTGGAGTGCACTGTGCCCTAGGCTTTGGCCGCACTGGCACCATGCTAGCCTGCTACTTGGTGAAGGAGCGGGCTTTGGCCGCAGGAGATGCCATTGCTGAGATCCGGCGCCTGCGACCAGGATCCATTGAGACGTATGAACAGGAGAAGGCCGTCTTCCAGTTCTACCAGCGAACAAAATGAGGACTTCAACAGCCCGCCTTTCCCCCTCCCCAACTCCTGCGGCCAGGGAGGAAGGGGAGTGAACTAAAGTACTGCATCCTTCAGGTCCCTCTGACTCCTATTGGACAAAAGTAGTCCTTCCCCAAAGCCATAACGTGGCCGGCAGGATGGCCGAGACCCCACAAAAATGAGGTAATAACTGATAAGAACTCATCACCGCTGCATAGCATGTACACAGCACTCCCAATACATCTGGGTGGTTGAAAAGACAAAAAAAAAAAAAACAAAAAAAAAAAAAAAAAAACCACTTCTGTTCTTTGGATGAGGTGTCTAGAGTTCAGAAAGGCCTCCGGTCACAGTTCTGGGAAACAGAAGGATAGGCCAGGACTCCAGCACACACCTTTGTCATCCTGAGGATGATGGGATTCTAAGTGCTGTTCCCTGACATGTGATAGAGGAGAACTGGTCAGTGAAGGAGACCCATGTCCCTGGCCACATGGCCTCCAAGCAGCCTCAGGCCGCTGCACTCCTACACCAGCAGTGCCCCCTTGACATCACCCCTTATGTAGGGTCATCCGTCCTACCTGAGCCACCTTTGTTCTCTCAGGGTACAGAAGACCTGCATATCGTGCTACAGATGAGGTCTCTCTCTGTCTTATCTGTTTCTCTCTTGGTCTCCCCCTCCCACTCTCCCTCTTAATCTCCCTCTCTCCCTCCCCCTTCCTCCCCCCACCAGGGCTGGCCACCTCTTACCAGCCTCAGGTGACTCAGCTCATCTGTCACCTCCAACCCCTATGTCGTCCCCAGCCTCAGACCAACGAATGCTGAAACTGTGTCTTGGTGGTTTTAGAGTGGATATTAAGTGATCAAATAAATAACTCTGGGACTATGAATCTTGGCCATGTTTCTCAGGTGTTATCTTCACGTCTCCCCTGTTGGACTCCACCCAGCCGCAAGCGCCACACTTTAGACTTTCTGAGAGATGAGATAAGTGTCATTCATGAGCCCAGTGGACTCTTCCATAATGGCAGTCTGAATCCATGCCCTATCTTCCATAATAGGCTGAACTGAGTAAGGGAGACTCTGCGTGTCTGTGTGAACCAGGTGCTGTTAGAGATGGAACCAACTCAGCAAAAAGAAAAGCCATGATTCCTATTCTCAGGAGCCCTGCCTTCTGGAGAAGGGTAATGACATTCTCTTCACACTCGATGGACACTAAAGGCTACCTCAACTATCCCAGATGCAGGACAGTCAAGAGTTCCCCTACAGCCTCCATCTCTCCTATCAAAGACCAGAGCTAGGCCTACACCAGCCCCTCCCCTGTACTTCATTCCATCTTCCCTGTGCCCCTAACTCAACATTATCCAGCTCACTCTTACACAAAAGGCTTTTTAAGCAAGAAATATAAGAGCCCTCATTTGAAATCCTTTTTCTGTTTCATCTGGAGGGCCCATTCCTTAACTGTCTCCTTGGATCCTCTCTGACCCACCCAGGGGGATATATCGGCCAAAGAGAAGAAACTCCAAGGTCCCAGGCATTTAGGCTTCAAGGATGGGAAAAGGACAAAGGACGGACACACCATCCACCTTGCCCCTCCCACTTCTGCCCCATGATTCAAACCAGACCATCTCCCGCGGGAGTGTGTATGTCTGTGTTTTCCTGAGGAGGGCATAACCCAGAGAGAGGAAAAGGCCTGTTTCCTTGACTCTTTTCTTTCACTGCCAGAATTTACCCACACAGAAGGAGGTGAGGGGCTGTGCCCTCCCCTTGCCAGTATTGCTCGACTGTGCTATGTGACCCATCCTCGCCCTTTCTGCTGTCTGTTCCTCCGCGTGTCCTCCGCACTGCCAGAGCGGAATCTGCTCTTACCTTCCTCCCAAGGCTCCTTTGAAGGAGACAGAAAATTTTTCTAACCCCATTAAAGCCCTGTGTGCTGTTCCCTCCCCATAATTTAAGCAGGTCTCCTCTGCCTCAAGAGTTCCTTAGGGAAATAAACATATAATTATGTGCTTAAGGAAATCGCTTTTAAATAAGTAAGAGTTGACTTCAAATGAAAAACTCTGCCCTTCTCCTTCTCTCTACCTTGAGAGGTTAGCCTGAAGCTCTGTGTGTGCTCATTTATGGCCCCCAGACCTTTTGCCTTCCCATCACACTTCCTTCTGTATTTGCCTACCAACAGAAGGGCACTCATTAGCGATGGCCCATCCCCATTACATCCGACGCTGGTGCCAGGAGCACTCCTCCTCCATCTGAGAAGCATCCTGACATTTGCATCAGACCAGGGCTTCTCATTCTTAGCACTCTTGATATTTTGAACTGGGGCTGGATGATCGGGGGTCACGGGGACTCTAGGCGGTAGAATGTTTAGCAGTGTCCCTGGTCTGTATGCATCAGATGCTAGTCACACACCCCTCTAGTGATGACAGCCATAGATATCTGTAGACACGGCCACATATTCCCAATGGGAACAAAACCTGCCCCACTGATAGACTGCAACAGACCAACATTTGGGTTTCATTTTCTCTGGAAGAAGAGGAACAGATTTTGGATCTTGCATATATAATGTCATAATAAGGGAACAAGGACCAATTCACATATTGCCACCTTTTCAACCAATGTCTGGAAGTCAAGTTATTCCCAGGTTCCCAACTCTTCCCAGGCTTGTTCTCCAGCTAGGTCTTAAGCAACACTGACTTTCTTCATTCAGAAGGATTATTTTCCCAATGAGTTGTTGCTGATGGCCATAACTGAAACAGCTTCCACCCTTGTCCAGGCTTGGTTTCCGTGCTTGAGATAGACATGACTATCTTGGGGTTTTATTGATGTGAATAGACACCATGACCTCAGCAACTCTTATAAAAGAAAACAGTTAATTAGGCTGGCTTACAGTTCAGAGGTTTAGTTCAATATCATCATGGTAAAACAAAAAAACAAAAAACAAAACAAAAACAAAAAAACATGGCAGCATGAAGGCAGACTTGGTACTGGAGAAGGAGCTGAAAGTTCTACAGTAGGCAGCAGGAATAGTAGAGCAGACACTGGGTCTGGCTTAAGCTCCTGAAACCTCAAAGTCCACCCCTAGTGACACACTTCCTCCAACAAGGCCATACCTACTCCAACGAGGCCACACCTCCTAACAGCGCCACTCCCTATGAGCCTACAGGGGCTATTTTCCAGAATAACCAAATTCGATTTGGGAAGGAAAGGGTTTGTTTCACCTTATACTTCCAACTGACCATCCATCATGGAAGGAAGCCAAGGCAAGAACTGGAGGCAGGAACTGAAGGAGAGGCCATGAAGGAGCCCTGCTTGTCCTCTATGATTTTCTCAGCCTGCTTTCTTATATAACCCAGAGCCAACGGCCCAGGAATGCCACTGCCCACATTGGGCTTGGCTCTCCCACATCAATAAGAAATCAAGAAAATGCCCCCACAGACATGCCTACAGGCCAGTCTGATGGAAGAATGTCCTCAGCTGAGGTTCACTCTACCCAAGTTGACAAAAAGTAGCAAGTATAGTCCCTGTGTTGGTAAAGTTTATTTGTGTTTATTCTCCACTAGATGAAAATTTTTTCATGACTAGAGGATTTTCTGCTTGGAAACCTTTGCTCCATTCCATCTTGGCTCTGTGAGCACCACCTGGAGGTTTTCCTGGGAAAATTGTTCAGATGCAAGATGAGCATGGGTCAAGCCAGAAGGAAACTAACCACAAGCTTATTTGAGGAGATTTCTCCCTAGCCTGGTTCTCCTGCCTTCATCCCCCTTGCAGGATGCCCAAGACAGCGCACAGGACAAACCTACACCCTACATCATACAGTCCGAGATCAAAATGTCAGGAGTGCTAAGGATGAGAAACTCTGGGTTTGGTGCACACATACTGTGATGATTTCTGTAAGCTCAGAACAGGAAGTGGCACTATTAGAAGGTGTGGTCCTGTTGGAGTAGGTGTGGCCTTGTTGGAGTAGGTGTGTCACTGTGGGTGTGGGCTTATATACCCTAGTCCTAGCTATCTGGAAGCCAGTATTCTGCTAGCAGCCTTCAGATGAAGATGTAGAACCCTCTGCCTGCACCATGCCTGCCTGGATGCTGTCATGCTCTCACCGTGATGATAATGGAATGAACCTCTGAACCTGTCAACCAGCCCAAATAAAGTGTTGTCCTTGACTTGCCTTGGTCATGGTGTCTGTTCACAGCAGTAAAACCCTAACTAAGACACATACCCATCATGATTTCTGAGTTAGGAGTCTCAAGACTGCCTGAATTCATGATGCTATAGGAAAATCATGGGCCCACAACTGCATGCCCCGAGCCTGTTCACACTTCCTGTGGACTTGAACTTAGTTCATTCCCACCCAGTCTGACTTGTTATCATACCCTAATATGGAGCAACACCTTACAAAGGGCAGTTCACTGTTGATCTTCCCCTGCCTGAGGGGGATCCACCCCACTTTAAACCCTCCCACCTGCTCAGCATTATCGCCAAAGTCACTTTCCCTCGGGACAATAATGAACATATTTCTGGGACAGAGAGTTGATTTAAATGATAGATCCTTTCTCAGCATGAACTGCACACATATGCCAGCCCTCAAATCAAAGCCCCTGCTATCCCTGTCTTATCATTCTTTCTGAGAGGGAAACTAATTTGTTCTCACAGGAATTTTTGTCACAAAACAATGACAGTTACCGCGAATGCATTTCACAGTTTGTCATGCCCGTACTTTGCTTGCTTATATGAGCATAATTGCTATCATTTATGAAGCACTTACCATGTAGCTGATGGTTTACATACCTTGCCTTATGTGATTTTATCATTACAACGCTGCAAGTCAAGTGATTGCTCCTTTCTATAGAAGGAGTTGAGATGGAGAAAAGTGAATAATGTAGCAAAAGTCACCCTAGTATGAGTTACTTTTCTCACTCCTGAGACTGCTTCCCTGACCAGAAGCAACTTAAGGGAAGAAGGTTTTGCTTTGGCTTACAGTTCAAAGGGATACAGTCCATCATGGTGAGCACAAGCAAGGCAGAGAGAGTCTAAAGTGGCTGGAAGCTGAGAAGACATGAAGAAAGGCTGGGCTGTTAAACCTCAAGCCTCACCCCTATGCACTCCACCAGTTAGACTCCACCTCCTAAAGATTCTACAACCTTCTCAAACAGCTCTATCGACTGGGGACCAAGCGCTCAAACACATGAGCTTATGGGTGAGCGCAGGGTGGAAGAGGGACATCTCACATTCAAGCCATTTGTTTTGAAGAAGATAGGATGTACACCCAAGTCATCTGCTTCATCTCCAAAGTCCAGACCTGGTGTTTCTCTCACCAAATACCCTCCTTCCAAGACCTCCCATGATTCTAGAGACACAGAAGAGTCTGCCTGCCTCTCAGAGCTCACAGCCCTACTGATTGTCTCACTCACCGGTCCCCTAAGACTGGTGGCCAGGGAATAACTTTGCACCTAAACACAATCAATTACACCTTAGTTATGTGTTACACTTTACTATGTGGCCTGGGGCTGGCAGGATTTCTCAGTTGATACAGGCACTTGCTGCCAAGGCTGACAACCTGAGTTCAATTCCCTGGACCCACATACTGAAAGGAGAGAACCTGCTCCCACATGTTGTCTCGTCTCCTCTCTCTCTCTCTCTCTCTCTCTCTCTCTCTCTCTCTCTCTCTCTCTCTCTCTCTCTCACACACACACACACACACACACACCATAAATAAATAAATAAATAAATAAATAAATAAATAAATAAATAAATAAATAAATAAATAAATAAATTTTAATAAACTAAAAATCAAATGTGGCCTGGGCATTGAACCAAGCACCAGCAAAGTATTTCTGTCATGTCCATCTCTAACTCATGGTACCTAGGTGTAGGTGTCCTCTCCCAGGATGACAGTCCTAGGGATTACGTGGCTGGCAAAGGAGCCCTGAAAAAAATGGCTTTTTATGGTTGATGATTTATTGAAAATCCTGCTACTCTTTATGGTTTTGTTGTGTGACCCCTTAATGTATAACCAGGCGCTGTGCCAAGTGCTTTACAGACATTATCTCATTCACTCTTCCAAAAGAAATTGTATAAAACCCCACATGCAAAGTGCTACCACAATAACCAATACATGATGAGTACGCTGACACCCAGAGAGTTTAAGTATCAGTCCCCAGGTCACACAGTAGAATGCAACAGAAGCCTGCAGTTAGCAATTAACCACCTTCCCTTTCATAGATCAGAGCAGGGAGGCTGTTGTAATTAGAAAAAAAAGGAAGAAATAGGAGGACCTTGCCCAGAATTGAGGCATTTGATCTCCCGGCCCATCTGTGGAACCCTCTGATCACTGAGCTTCGGGGACACTGCTGTCCAACTAATGTCCACACCGCCCATCATCATCTCAAACAGATCTCTACCTCAAGCCTCAAAAAGGCATCAAAACTGAAGTCCCCCATTGATTGAAAAATTATTTACATAAGCACATTCCCCGCTCCCCTGTGAGAGCCAACATTTTCTAGCTATTACCAATTCAAGGCACACTTTTAAGAAGGCAGCATGCTTGTCCAAGCAAACAGAAATCTGAGAAACACTTTGGTGCACACCTATCCCTGAAACCGTTGCCTTATTTGCAGCCTTGAGAACCGAGTCCTTTGTGCCAATAAATTGCTTAAATTGCCACAACCACCCCTTCGCCCTATTTCTCCCTTGACTTACTCTGCCACCACGGATATGTGATCATGGAACAAATTAGCAATACTACCTCTGAATTTTCAATGTGCAGTAGCACCGAATATGACAAACAGCTCTGGGATTTGTTTTTCCCCTCCAGCTTGTATAATGGCCACACTCATCTTCATTACTAATAAATATGGAGTAGTGGCTGTTTTGAATCCAAACTGGTCCGTGGGAAATGGGAATGACTGCAGACATCTCCCAGGTGACACTGTTGATCTCTTGGAGTACACTGTATGTGCCTTTGCTCTCCCTTACCCCCATCCCAAGAAAATTTATTGATTTTCATGTTTTCATGATTTCTAGATAGGGCTAAGTTCTAGGTAAAGCCACTCTGGGATCCAGCCCACAGACAGAATCCCGTCACTACGGATCATAATCACAGAGATCTAAAACACCCAACTCGGTATGGAAGCTAAAGGATTCAGATTAAAATCTGAAAGTAGGGAAAGGCTCATAGGACAGAGTCCAGGAAAACCCAGATTTCCCACTGTCCTCTCCCAGGGATGCACACAGACATAATTCTCCTAGTGGAGAAACGTACAAAGTATTGCCAACCACAGATGCTCTCCCCAGCCTTGGTGGGCAGAGTTTTATTGAGGCTCAGTCATACTGGAATGCAGCATGTATGTGACCGACCTTAGCCACTTAGTCCCCAGCTCCAAAAGAGGTCAAATTGAAACAGCATGATCCAAAGCAACTTAAATATAAGAGAACAGGTGTTCACCATAAATCACATTGTTGGCATGAACCATCTGTCCAGCCTGTGATCTCAGGTAAACAGAAATCCTTGTATCATTCGGAGTATTCCAAAGGTTCAGCATTCACCTCACAGAAGCTAAGCAAGGGAGAGTCTGAAGACCTTTGGAGTGTGTGGTCTGAGCATCCCCAGCCTCCTGTGTTAAACTTTAATGCACACCACCAGATACTTAACGCATTGGTTACCTTTTCATTGCTGTATGAAACACCATGACCGAAAGCAATGTAAGGGAAGGACAGGTTCATCTTGGTTTACAGTTCCAGAGGAACAGTCTACCATGATAGAGAAGGCGCAGCAGCAGCAGCAGCAGCAGCAGCAGCAGCAGCAGCAGCAGGAAGACGGCTAATCGCCCACATCCACACGTGGGAAGCAGAGAACAGGAAGTGACATTAGGTTCCAAGCCCTTAAAGCCCAACACCAGCAAGGCTGTACCTTCTACAGGTTCCATAACCCTCCCAAGCAGTACCTCCAACTAGGGATCAAGCATTCTTGTACATGAGCCTATGAGGGACATTTTTAGTCAGACCACTGTACTTAGTGTTCTCTCCATGTGATAATCTGGGTACAGTACTGTGCTGTGTTCCTCTGCTCTTTGCCCAGCTTTCATCTCTTCCTACCCCCAAGCAATCTGTGTTTACCCATCACTCCTCAAGGTTTCCAAAGCTCGTGTCCATATTCCCTTGGCATCTGCCCTCACGTACCCATGCCGATTCATTCCATAGTTTAATTGCCTTATATCTCTCTTTTCCTGTCTCTACTGGAGACTAAAGATTTGCTCACACTTCTAAAACCTGGGACAATGCCCACTGCCTAGCTGTACAATGAGAACAGAGTAATGTAGGTTTAGATTTTTTTATATTACCTTTATTATTTTACAGTCCAATCATCACCTGCCTCCCAGTCCACCCTCTCACAGTTCCTCATCCCATTTTTCCTCCTCCCCTGTCTTCAGGAGATATCCCCCACCCCACCCCACCAGGCCTCCCTACACCCTGGGGCCTCAAGTCCCCTGGGTTAGGTGCATCTTCTCCCACTGAGGCCCAACCAAGCAGTCCTCTGCTGTGTATGTGTTGGAGGCCTTGGACCAGCTCATGTACGCTGCCTGGTTGGTGTCTCAGTGTCTGAGAGATCATAGGGGCCTGTGTTAGTTGAGACTGCTGGTCTTCCTATGGAGTTGCCCTTCTCCTTAGCTTCTTCCATCCTTTTTCTAATTCATCCACAGGGGTTCCTGACTTCAGGTGTAAGTATCTGCCTCTGTCTCAGTCATCTGCTTGTTGGGCTTCTCAGAGAACAGCCATGCTAGGTTCCTGTCTGTAAGTACACCACTAACAGTGTGGCCTTGGAGCCTCCCCTTGAAGTGGATCCCAAGTTGGGCCTGACACTGGACTTCCTTTCCCTCAGTCTATTCTCCATTTTTGTCCCTACAGTTCTTTTAGACAGGAACAATTCTGGATCAGAATTTTTGACTGTGGGATGGCAACCCCCTCCCTCCACTTGATGCCCTGTCTTTCTACTGCTCCAGTAGACTCTGCAAGTTCCCTCTCCCCACCGTTGGGCATTTCATCTAAGGTCCCTTTGAGTCCTGAGAGTCTCTCACCTTCCAGGTCACTGGTACTTTCAGGAGGGTTCCCCCACCTCCTACTCCCTGAGGTTGCCTGTTTCCATTCATTCTGCTGGCCCTCAGGACTTCTATCCTGTCTCCCTCCCCACCCCACCCCAATACCTGCTCCTGTTCCCTTTCTCCCCTTTCCTTCTCTCCCTCCCAAGTCCCTTCCTCTCTGTGCCTCCTGTGATTGCTTTCTTCTCCCTCCCAAGTGGGATTGAAGCATCCTCACTTGGGCCCGTCTGCTTGTTAACCTTCTTGAGTTCTATGGATTATATCCTAGGTATTCTGTACTTTTTTTGGCTAATATATACTTATTACTGGGTACATACCAGTAAAACATTACGTGAGCCTGTCTTAGCAAAACACCGCAGGAGTCTGCATCACATGACATATCTAAAAACTTCCACTTCAGAGTAACTGACTAATATGTCCCATTAATGAAAAATAGAAAGAATGAATCTAGGGAATGGATAGTTTAGGGAAGGAATGTGTGACATAGATAGTCTTAGATATAAACACAAAAATGGAAATACGCAGTGCCTAAATAATCAATGCTATAGCTATTAAAAGGATAAGAATGAGTCTGTTAAAATAAAAAAATTTAATTGAACCTTTCAAAAAGATGTAGTTGCATAGCCTAAAGAGAAGACACACAAGTGGTGAATGTTATTAAAGGTTATGTGTTGAGTGTGGAGTCTATTCAGAGAGGCTCAGCTGACAATGGGTCAGATGTTGTGTGTCCTCAGGGGAAGGAAAAATAAAGACATCAAAAGGCATGGATGAAATAAAATCCCCATCCAGGGGGAAGTAAAGGATGCATGGTTGGGTTAAGAGAGTAAAGGAAGAGCAGAAATTCTCGCCACCGGAAAGGTCTTCGTCTGATCCGCAGCGTGGACTCACCACGGGATTCCACGCAGAGGACGGGTCAGGGGGCTCCGTTTTTTCTTAACTTGCAGTCTGATAGAATCGCCCTACGACTGAGTAGCAGGGGTAGTGCTTTGTGATTCAACATTGTCAGAAGGAGATGAGGTCTCACTGCTGCCGATTTCTAGGACTTCTGAAGACTTAACTCACAAGCCAAGAGTTAAATAAGAACCTGCTTTCTCCTGTTGCTGGAAGCTAACTACTGTACTGCTTTGCAAAGGGAAGTGAACGGGCTTGTCAAGTCAGAGTGCTCACCCTCTGGGCTAACAGGTTATGATTTTTAAAAGTACTTTCAAATGGGAAAAGATCTCAAATGAGTGTCATCCCTTTGTGCTGCAAATATTCCTCCCTCCTGGCAGCTGGCTTAGGTTTCTGCATACCCACCGCTCTGCCTAATTCTCTGGAGTTGCATTTTGAACCAGACTGCTGCCGTATTTCAGGTGACAATGCATCTCCCATGTTCTCAGGGGCAGGAGGCCCTGATGCTTTGCTCTGTCCAGCATTCTGGCATTTCTCCCTTTTGCCCCACGGCCAGGAGGACTCCTGAATGTTCCAACCTTCTGCCTCAGTTGTACTCCACACTCCCCAAAAACTGCCTGCTGGTACATACAACCCTTAACTCAAGCCTGCTTTCTCCTTCAAATAATGATCAATTTGTCAGACCAAGGAGCCAGACAGACAGATTGGTGTAGTTTTCTGTAGGTGGAGGAAGCATCCTGAGGACTCCAAAGACAGCTTCCCCTCTTGGGAATATGAGGGTCCCTAGAAGAATCCCAGTTGCTACAAATGCTAGAACATGGTAGAACACCTGAATCCTGGGACCTCCTGCCTGCCAGGTGTTCCTAGACAAGGACAACATGAGTCCCTGCAGCACCCCCATCCCAACCCTCAGGAGGACCTTCTGAACTTGAGGTACAACTAGACAAATGGGTGGCTCAGGTCCCCATGCTGAGTTCTTCAGTCCTGTGGGAGCCTGGGTATGTCCTAGCACATGTGCTTAAGAACCTCCAAGGACAAAGGGAGCCTAGGGGTGCATAAAGGCCTGCAGACGCTCTGAGTCAGGCTCTGGCCTCAGGAATGACCCTCACCCCACTCCGGCCCTCTCCTGTTCATGATAAACTGGAAGCCACAGAAGATGTCAAGGGGAATAGCAGATGAGGGCTATCAGAAATGACTTCAAATACAAATTAAAATAGCAATTGTATGATTTTTTACATACAGTAGTGTTGAACAGATACTCATCCCCAAGCTAAGTCTAGCAAAGCTGAGGGAAGCTCACACGCTCAAATTGCTGATAATCTTCGATTTCATACAGCATCCTTGGAGAGTGAGTTCACCCCAGAACCCAGCACATGTACATATATGTACATATGTACATATGTATGTGTGTATATGTGTATGTGTATATGTGTGCATATGTGCATATGTGTATGTACATGTACATGTATATGTATATATGCAAACACATATGCAGCCACTACATATACATTTATGGACACACTGCATTTGAGCAACTCGGAGACACATTAGAGACTGTTCATTTATTCATTTGCTCAATTTATAGTTACTGGACACTTGTTATACACCAGACACAATTCCAGGAACACAAAAACTGAGCATGAGCAAAAAACAAAAATATCCATCTTGGCAACTTGTATACCCACCGTTGTTTAAATAGCTCCAAACTGCAAACAACCTAAAAGACTCTCTTAGACTAGAACGGCTGTGCCCTGAGCACACTGCAGCACCAACGAAGGTCTATTCTGGAATCCACACTGGATGTGCCAGAAAGAAACTTCCGCACTGTTAGATACAGAATAAAAATAGTCCCATAAGTTGTTTATGGAAACACACATACAAATAAGTCAGTTGGAGGCCCACCAAACTCGGAATCTTAGCTGAACCCAGAAGGGAGAGCGCGAAAAAAAAAGCAGCTAAGTTACTTTATTTCTTAAACATCTACAACAAATAGATGCATGAAAAGTTAGCCCTACTGTGTATTACATGCTAAGCACACAGATGTTTATTTTAGCAATATGATTCCTTCTTTTCTTCAGAGTAGGTACGTTTTTGCTCTTATCATGATTGTTGTGTTTTTTTTATTTAGTTTTATTGCTGTGTTTGATTAGGCCCCCGTCTCTCCGTGACCCACAAACTGAAGCCTACACTGTCCACTGCCAGGGTTCAGGAGAGCAAAATCAGCCTGGGCAAGGTGCCTGGCGCCCCCTGGCGGCACAGACCAGACCGGCAGCTCTGGGAAAGCTGAGCTGGTTTAGGGCTGGGAATTTGTTCAACCTCTTTAAAGACCAATCTGGAGTTACAGAGACAAAATTTGGAGCTGTGACGAAAGAATGGACCATCTAGTGACTGCCATATGCAGGGATCCATCCCATAATCAGCTTCCAAATGCTGACACCATTGCATACACTAGCAAGATTTCGCTGAAAGGACCCAGTTATAGCTCTCTCTTGTGAGACTATGCCGGGGCCTAGCAAACACAGAAGTGGATGATCACAGTCAGCTATTGGATGGGTCACACGGCCCCTAATGGAGGAGCTAGAGAAATTACCCAAGGAGCTATAGGGAACTGCAACCCTATAGGTGGAACAACAATATGAACTAACCAGTACCCGGGAGCTCTTGTCTTTAGCTGCATATGTATCAAAAGATGGCCTAGTCGGCCATCACTGCAAAGAGAGGCCCATTGGACTTGCAAACTTTATATGCCCCAGTACAGGGGAACGCCAGGGCCAAAAAGGGGGAGTGGGTGGGTAGGGGATTGGGGGAGTGGGTATGGGGGACCTTTGGGATAGCATTGAAAATGTAAATGAGGAAAATACCTAATAAATAAATAAATAAATAAATAAATAAATAAATAAATAAATAAATAAATAAATAAATAAAAAGACCAATCTGCCATTATCCAGCCCAGTTGAGGAGACATGTTCTATTCATTATTCAGGAATGCTGTTTTTAAGGTTTAGCCTCGCGAAGCTCAAGCATGAGCTCAGGGAAATGTGTGCATATGTCTTTGCATCATCGTCCACAATGACCAAAACTGAAAAGGGCACCATTATCCACCATTAGGAAAACAGATGAGTGACACATCGCGCCCAGTGAAATACTCTACCACAGTAAGTCACAACCCATGCTGAGGAAAAGGGGGAGCCCTGGAGCCTTTTCTCTCTAAAATACCATTTACGAGGAAATTGCAGGTAAGCCAAACGCCAGACATCGTGGGTGGGCCCACACACATGTACTGACTGCAAAAACAGATGCTGGAAGAATAAATACCAGATGCAGGAGAGGGGACCGCATGGGCCCTTGGCTGAATGGCAGAATGTGGTTTCTCTTAGAGAAATCAAAGACAGGATTGCACTCCTGAAATTCCAGAACACAGGAGGCAGAGAAGTCAGCAGAGAAGGCCAACCCAGGTACAGTGCAAAAAGGGTCAAGAAAGAAAGCAGGGAAGTATGGAAAAAGACAGAAAGAATAAACCAAAGTAAGTATGACCAAAATTTATAATTAAACCGAGTTAGGTGGTGGGTGCCTAGGCGCTTCTTATAGTCACCTGTCTTGTTAAATTATCTAATATTTTAATCTGTTTGTTGTATGATGGTAAATGGGGGTGGGAGAGATCTGTGCAAAGGAAAGCCAGAGAAAGCAATCAATGCCCCTTGGCTAAATGGAGCCTAAAGACAAGACACACAGAGGGGTGTGGCCTCCGGGAGGAGAAAAGTGATAATGCAGGATATTGTAAATGAGGGGGAGGGGCATTATTCTCAGTGCAGTGGAGCTCTAAGCAGAGGATCGTGCGTGCTATAGTAGGATACTCTTCTACGTTTAAAGTGGGAGGAAGCCAACTGAGTTGGAGGTCAAGGATGAAGAGGTCTTTATAGTAACGTGAGAAGACACCACTCCGGTCATGGTGCCGTGAAATGTATCTGATATATTTTGAAGAGGAATAGATGGAGCCTAGCCAGGGAATTGATGAGAAGTCTGTCTGAGATTTATTAAGCAACCGGGTGGGGGTGGGGTACTGAGATGAGCAAAGTGGTGGGAGTTGAAGAGGGGCTGTAACTAGAATGAGCCGGTGGGTGGTTCTTCGCCAAGACAGGAATGAAGAATCTCATTCCGTCGTTTGTCAGCCACACAAGTGGAGGCACAGAGCTGACGAAGTCCCAGAAGTCCGTGGGAAAAGTTGAGTAGGGTCAAGAGGTATAAATTTAGGTGTCATTGGTGTATTGTTCAAAGCCATGCAATTAGGCAGACAGTGTAAATAAAATAAAATAAAATAAAAAAGACTAGGACCAAACTCTAAGCGCCCCTCCATTTTATTGTAGGGAAAAGAGAACCCAGCAAATAGACTTAACGAAGTAGAAGAATGGGTGGGGGGTGTTGCGGGGCATGAGAAATGCCAAGCCAGGAACGTGTTTGAAGTTGGAAGCCGCGTTCAAACTGTTAGAGATGCTGCTGTGTAACCAAATAAACAGCGCGCAGGCGGGGAGCCAGCCCCTCCCCTTGGAGCCAGGCAGTACTGGAGCCTGGATGGTTTTGACAAAAGCAGTTCAGAGGAGTGGGGGCTCTGCAGGGGCGGAGGCCAGATGGCCCGAGGTTGACGAGTGAGTGGGGGGCTGCAGAAGATTTGTGTATGGGTGGGTCTTTTGAGAAGCTTGGCTCTGAGCAAAGGAGACCGATGAGGTAAGCTGAGAGACAGGGGCATGATGGAGGGAATTATTTGCCGTGCTTATTCGTGTCCACATACAGAAGAAAGGAACACCGTAGAGAGAGAGTGGAGGAAGCAACAGAGGAGAGCATGGAGAAGGGACTCGGAGAAAAGAAGGAAGGAGGTTGAAGTCCAAACCCCACCGCTCACTAGACTGAGCCGTGACGCTAACTCTCTTCCCTCTGATCCAGGTCCCAAGCTGTTTCCCAGAAGCTCATTACCTCTCCTTATTGTTTGCTTGCTCATGGGTGCCACCAGCTCCCGGGGTTCATACACTAAATCTTCCACTACCATCTCCTCTGAATACACAAGTCTTACAGTCGTCCCCTCCCTATCTGGGCTATGCATCTGCCCAGGGAACTCGAGGGGAAAATAAGCAAACTGAAGAAAATTAATTCTGACCTATTTTTATGCATTCCGTATAAATGCATGAAATAGATTATGTTTGACAGTGGTAAACAGAGAAGCCCAAAAAAAATCCAATTTATCACTTTAATTATATATGCTTTTCTTCCTCGATCTCCGGGGAAGAATAAGCCTCCAGCAGTTTTCAGTCCTTTCTATGAAGCCATTCCCAAATTATTAATGCTGCTCTTAGTAACCACGTGTCCTTGGTGACAGATGTCCTATCTAAAGCACACAGGTGAAGTTTAACCTGTCACCTCTGAAGGTGCACACAAGGAGGGGGTGTAAAGGGGCATAAAGTTGAGGAGCTAGAACTGGAACTCTAGAGGACCAGGCTAGGAGGACAAATATTACTTTTCCCATTGTTGTGACAACATACATCACAAAAGCAACTTAAGGAAGGGAGGATTCGTTTGGGCTCATGGTTTGAGGACGCAGTCCACCGCGACAGGGAAAATGTGGCTGAGGTGCCTGAGGTAGCTGATCAAACTTGTGGGCTGTCAGCTATGAGCTATGAGTAAAAAGAACTGCCGAAACAAAGTTGCTCCAAGCAGGTGGTCTCCCACTTGTACTAAGGGAAGTATAAGGGCACTGAGTTATGTGGACACTGGACCAACTCAGAGCCACACAACCGCCTTTAGTGAAACAGTCTCACACACACACACCTCCCCAGCCTACAACAATGTAGCAGCCATCCATAACGTTCCTGTGCAGAAGCAGGAAACCAAGAGGGAGATTGGAGGACTCTGGAACCCGTTCTAAACCTGTTTTGTTTTGTTCTCTTTTATTTGTTGAACACATGCTCTTCCAGATACCTAAGTGCAGCAAGGTTCAAGGCAAACCTGGTCCTTGCCTTCCAGAAATGTGCAGCCCTGGGGGAGAAAGAATGTGATGCAAGAGGTGGTTGTAACACCAGATGAAGGCAGGATGTCGGTGCACAGGGGCCAGGCAGTGGTCGAGACAGGAAGAAGTCTGTATTCAACAGGGTTCTTCAGAGGAACAGAACAAATAAAATGGATACATATTGCAAAGGGGATTTCTTCGATTATATCTAGGGTGTACTAGTGATAACATATTTGCTGACTAGTTTGCACTTTGATTATAATCAAAATCAAGACATTTGATTCCTTACAGTTATGGTTGTGAGCCTACTCTAACAGCTGAGCCATCTCTCTGATTTGTATTTTGGGATAAGTGACCCTGTGAACTCACACAGAAAACACCAGGAGAGGACCAGGCTAGGAGGACAAATATTACTTTTCCCATTGTTGTGACAACATACATCACAACAGCAACTTAAGGAAGGGAGGATTCGTTTGGGCTCATGGTTTGAGGACGCAGTCCACCGTGACAGGGAAAACGTGGCTGAGGTGGCTGAGGTAGCTGATCAAACTTGTGGGCTGTCAGGAAATACAAATGCATGCTGGCGCCCCACTTGCTCCGGCAGTCGTGACCCAAGACCCTGGGATGGTGCTGCCTGCTTTAGTTAACCTTTCAGGGAACATCCTCAGAGACATGCCCAGAGGTGTATTTCCATGGTGACTCTAAATCCAGTCCAGTTGATGGCGAAGACTACTCGGTACAGGAAGGGAGGATTCAGTCTCAGTTGGTTGAGTTGAGTGCCTGAATGTAGCTCTACAGAAGCAGCTGGGCGCTCCTATGACATCCTGGGGCTTCACTGAAATAAGGATAGTAATTTAACCCGTAGCATAGATGAGAACACAGACTGGAGTCAAATAAAATGAGCCTGCGACCAGAGTCTGCAGAGCTCCTTGAAAACCCGCTAGAGCGGAAAGCGGAGACTGCCTGCAGAGGATGATGGGAAAGTTCCGTACAGAGATAGGAGCCAAGTGAAGAGAAAGACTGCGTCTTGGTTTTAAAGAAGGGAGCAATAGTCAACAGGAACAATGTTGACATTAACTCAAATAACGAGATCAAGCCTGCTTCCGGGATACACTGGAGATGTGATAGAGGCTGGAGACAGGCTGAGTTGAATTGGGGGTTGAGGCCGCGGTAACAAGCACAACTAAGGGTTTACCAAACACTTTTGCTCTGTGGTACATAAGTCTATCTTTTTAAAGGTTTTTTTTTTCCTTATTTTTTTATTTTATTTGTGTGGGTGTTTTGCCTGCATACAAGTCTGTGCACCACATGCATGCAATACCCATGGAGGTCAGAAAAAGGCATTGGATCCTCTGCGACTTTGGGAACCGCCATCAATGTGCTGAGGGCAGAGCCAAGGTCCTCTGGCAAAGCAGCCGGTACTTGTAACCACTGAGCCATCTCTCCAGCCCCAAGCTTTTGTTTAAATGTCACACTCAGTAACTGAGTGAAGCTGATTCCAGACTGGAACGTGGCCTTGCCTACGTGCTCTTAGGACTAAGATTAGTATCTTATAACACCCGTGACCATGTGTGGCATCCTGATGCAGAATGACTGAGTGAGCTGTCACAGGTGTGACAGGGGAAGAGCTCCTGGCTTGTTTGGAGCGGCTTCGAGGTGAAGACAACAGAAGTTGGTTGTGTTTTGTTTTGTTTTGTTTTGTTTTGTTTTGTTTTGTTTTGTTTTGTTTTTGTTTTGTTTTTTTCCAGAAGCATCTAGTGAAAAGACCAAGTTGAGATGGCATAATGGAATTCATGGGACGTGGGGGCTTGAATACCATTATCATAGCGGTGGAAAGCGCCTTAGAAAGGATACAAGAAGAATCCAATTGCTGGAGGCTGGAGGCTGGAGACAGGGCAGGGAGGAGACAGTGGAAATTCAAGTTACTCTGTATGTGCCGAGTAGCTCTCTGCACACTACTAAACATTGGATGTGGTTATTACTACGATGCAAATTAAAACTTCACCTTCAATAAGGTTAAAGCCACCATCTCAGGTACTCCACTCACGAAGCAGTTTAACCAAGACTTTAATGAGTTTTTTGGGTTTTTTTTGTTTTTTTCTGTCTCCAGCAGCCCTAGGGACTACAATTTGATGCATCTTGAACCTCATGTTCTGAGCAAGGACTAGAAACACAAAGATGCGCTGGAATCCACACTTGACTTCGAAACAGCTTTGTTAGCCTCCTGTCTGCAAACAGTAGCAGCATATCATTGATAGAATCAGGGATTATCTCTCTCCCATGGGATGGGTCTCAAGTTGGGCCAGTCACTGGTTGGCCATTCCCTCAATCTCTGTTCCATCTTTATCCTTGTGCATCTTGTAGGCAAGACAAATTTTGGGTCAAAGATTTGTTGGTGGGTTGGTGTCCTCCTCCCTCCTCTGGTTGTCCCACCTGGCTACAGGAAGTGGCCACTTCAGTCTCTATATGCTCAGCTGCTACGAGTCTCGGCTAGGGTCACCTCTATATCACTGTCCCCAGTTTCTGGCTTGTTCCAGAGGTGCCCCACCCCCATCAATTTCTGTTCACTCCCCCAGTCCTCTCACCCCATCCCCACACCGGATCCCCATCCCCTGCTTCCCCTCCCTACCCCCTCTCCCATCCAGTTCTCTCCCTCTAAATCTCACTTTAGAGAGGAAAATAAGTTTCTTTAAGCAACTGTTGTCCATGTGGCCACAAGGAGTCACTGCAGACATGACTCAAACAGTTTCCCATTCTGCCTAGATGCCTCTCTAGGAAGGGGGATGACAAGGGGAGGGAATAAGGAGGTTGGACAGATGCCTCCTAGTGATTCCTCCCTTGCAGGCCAGGCCCAGAGTTCAGTTCCAATCTGGCTCCTTCCTTTGCCTTACCTTTCAGCTCCTGTCCTAAGTTTTTAAGCATGTATTACACATCTCCAATTTGTCCTGTCTTTAGAACCTAACTCAGAAATGTTCTGGGGTCTTTCTTGGACTTCTGCTTCCAGCAAACCATGTGGTCCCAGTCACAAGCTGAACAACTAAGTACCTGCACGCAGGTTGCTTCATCTTTTGGACCTCCTAAGAAGTGACATTTGGGAGGAAGTCTAGCAGTGACAGGTGGCCTGACTCACTCCTCTACCAATGCTCACCTTCAACAAGTACTTCCTCCTTGTGTGTTATGGCTCTAATCCTGTGATAATCAAGAAGGCAGCAACAGCCACATGTAACATCAAACATTAAATCTACTAAAACAAAAACCAATACAGTTGTACTTCCTCAGCCTTGCCAGCCAATTTCAAATATTTGATATCTACGGTGCAACCAAGAGCTACCACAGGAAGCAGCCAGGGAACGTCTTCAGCATCTTAGAGTGCTCCAAGAGACAGCACTGTTTAAGCACCTCATGGCTTTAAATCTCAGGAAACCTCCATTACACTCAAAGTATAATCATTTGTTCCCCTTAGAGATAAGGTCCCTGAAACCCAAAAGGTTGTAAAACTTAGCCAAGGTTTCTCATCAGATTAAGAGTCAAAGCAAGGATTCAAGCTTGGGCAGTTGATTGACTCCACACCTAGCCTGCTGCCCCCATGCCCAGAGCTGTCCCCAGTAACCATTCTCCTGAGTTCCCCTCTACCCTTCCGGGAGTTTCTCAGTCTCCAGCAACCACTGGCCCTCACAGCTGTTGCCCTGACAGTGACCTACACAGTTAGGTACCAGGGCTTCCAGCCTCTTTTGGAAGAGAACCCTCCCACCTTTCTGTCCAATCCCCTGCAGATGTAGCTAACCTGCAGCCAAGGATATGAGTGCAGCCCAACACAAAATTGTACGCCTGCTCCAAGCCCCTGCAGTGTCCTTTTTGTAAGTCGTTGCATGGTTCTCCGGTGGACTTCGTTGGTGACGGTGTCCTGCTGCAATGCACACACAGCCTGATGGGTTTGGAACCTTTCACTAACCCGTAGTAGGTCTCCATTCAATGTAGGCTGGGTCCTAGAAGACTTGTGACGTCAGTGCTACTCTCCAGAGTCACTGTATCCACATGGGAGTGACGGGCAGCCAACTGAGCTCAGACAGTCAATTCATCCACCTCTGAAGGTACACCGGCATGTCACCCGCAGGGGGTGAGTGATGACCTAGAATTCACTTCACACCCACAACGGCTGCGACACAATGACAGGGGATGAAACCAGGGAGATGCTATGAGCATTCTGTGCTCCCAACATCACAGATGTTTTGCGTGTGAGGCCACTCTGTCTCCAGCGGAACTGACCTGCGCCACTCACTGGACCTATTGCTGACAAATTGAGAAAAGACCAGAAATCTGCAGGCAAAGAAGGAGGAAGGAAAATGTAGGTGCTAACCCCTCTAGGCGGGTGAGTAACACACTGAACTCTATCTTCCCTCCTTACTACGTGAACATTAAAACAATCTGACCACCAGAACACTACCTAGCTGCGGCAGAGTCAGATGGCGTTCCCACTTCCACCAAGTCCAAGAATCTTTGGCAAGAACACAGGAATCTCACTCTCTCTGTTCTTGCCTTCATCAGAAAATGGATATTTTTTTCCCAAATACATAGTGTTTGGCTTCAGACCCTGGGACAAGGGACTGTATATTTTACACACCAAAGCAGATATGGCCGCTAGGTTCTCCCAGCATCCCTCAGTCCCTACCTGGCATAACCTGCCCCCAACCCTGAACTTTCCAGCCCAGAGGCTGAGCTGCCCTCCCTTCAGAGGCTCTTCCCTATATAATCCAGAAATTTTGGTTCTCTCTCTCTCCCTCTTCCTCTCCCTCTCCCTCCCTTTTTCCCTCTCCCTCTGTCTGTCTCTCTGTCTCTGTCTCTCTGTCTCTCTTTCTCACCCTCTCCCTCTCTCCATCTCTCTCTGTCTCTCTGTGTCTGTCTCTCTCTGACTCTCTCTCTTCCTCCCCCTCCTACTCCCCCTCTCCCTCTCCCTGTCTCTGTCCTTTTCCCTCTCCCTCTGTACCTTCATTTCTCTGTCTGTCTCTCTTCCCTGTCTCTCTGTCTTTCTCTCTCCCTCTCCCTCTCTTTCCCTCTCTCAGTCTCTCTCTGTCTCTCTCTGTATCTCTCTGTGTGTCTGTCTCTCTCTATGTCTGTCTCTCCCTCTGTCTCTCCCTCTGTCTCTCTCTCTGTCTCTCTCTGTCTCTCTCTGTCTCTCTCTCTGTCTCTCGCTCTGTCTCTCTCTGTCTCTCTCTGTCTCTCTCTGTGTCTCTCTCTGTGTGTCTCTGTCTCTCTCTGTGTCTCTCTCTGTGTGTCTCTCTGTCTCTCTGTCTCTCTCTCTCTCTGTCTGTCTCTCTCTCTCTCTCATTCTCTCCCCTCTGAGGAACCCAGAGAACCTCCAAGTGTTGCTCTGCTACCTCACCTTACTGCAAACTCTCAAGCCCAACATTCTTTTCACTTCAGTAGAACCACACGCCTGCATTAAGCCCTTCAAACTGAGGGGAAGTTGAGAGTGCTCCCACATTTTCAGGGTCATTGCTGTCAGCTCCAAGCCTGACCTCGACCCTTAATGTTAGAAGCATTTTCCTGCAGTGAATAAAGTTGCTTTTGACTTCAAGGGACCTTTCCTCATTATTTGCATACCCATGGCCCCAACACTCTCCCTCTCTCTAGGCAGTCTTGCTTTCTCTCTCTTCCCCCTCTTCTCTCCCATCCATTGGCAACTTCCCTAGCCTTTTTTTTTTCCCTTGGGGCAAGTGAATTTGCCTGCCCAAGGGAAATTTGCCTGCTTCACAGGCCAGAGATATGGCTCAATGGTTAAGAGCACTAACTGCTCTTCCAGAGATCCTGAGTTCAATTCCCAGCAACCACATGGTGGCTCACAACCATCTGTAATGGGATCTGATGACTTCTTCTGATATGTGTGTGAAGTGTACTCACATTCATAAACTAAATAAATGATTCTTTTATTTAAAAAAAAAGAGCAGCTTCCCAATAAACCTTCATATCCTGCATACACACACACACACACACACACACACACACACACGACTTTCCTCAAAAAGCCTTATTGTCTGAAAATTCCTCCTGCAATTTGACCAGATCCCTCCACCTTTCATCTTCTGTTCTGTCCTCAGTGACGATGGAAATCTCTGTGAGGGAACTTTGAGTTCTTTGTTTTTATCTACTAAAAATAAAGCTTCTATGAACACACTTTGCATGTCTTTCTTTTTTATTAGCCATTTTCTTTATTTACATTTCAAATGTTATCCCCTTTGTGGATCTCCCTCCGAAAATCCCTCCCCTTATCCCCTTTTCCCTCCCCTGCTCCCCAACCCACCCACTCACACTTTCTGGCCCTGGCATTCGCCTATACTGGGGCATAGAGACTTCACATGACCAAGGGCCTCTCCTCCCATTGATGACCAAAATAAGCCATCCTCTGCTGCATATGTAGCTAGAGCCATGAGTCCCACCATGTGTACTCTATGGCTGGTGGTTAAGTCCCTGGGAGCTCTGGGGGTACTGGTTAGTTCATATTGTTGTTCCTCCTATGAGGCTGTAAACCCCTTCCGCTCCTTGGGTTCTTTCTCTAGCTCCTTCACTGGGGACCCTGTGCTCCATCCAATGGATGGCTGTGAGCATCCAATTCTGGATTTGTCAGGCACTTGCAAACCTCACAGGGGACAGCTACATCAGGTAGCACTTGTTGGCATCCACAATAGTTTCCAGGTTTGATGACTGTATATGGGAAGAATCACCAGGTGGGGCAGTCTCTGGCTGATCATTCCTTCAGTCTCTGTTCCACACTTTGTCTCTGTAACTCTTTTTTTTTTAAAGATTTATTTATTTATTATATGTAAGTAAACTGTAGCTGACTTCAGACACACCAGAAGAGGGCAGCAGACCTCATTATGGGTGGTTGTGAGCCACCATGTGATTGCTGGGATTTGAACTCAGGACCTTCGGAAGAGCAGTCGGCGCTCTTAACCACTGAGCCATCTCACCAGCCCTGTAACTCTTTCCATGAGTATTTTGTTCCGCCTTCTAGGAAGGATCAAAGTATCCACACTTTGGTCTTCCTTCTTCTTGAGTTTCATGTGGTTTGTGAATTGTATCTTGGGTATTCCGAGCTTTTTGGGCTAATATCCACTAATCAGTGAGTGCATATCATGTATGTTCTTTTGTGATTGTGTTACCTCACTTAGGATGATATCCTCCAGATCTACCCATTTGCCTAAGAATTTCATAAATTTGTTTTTTAATTGCAGAGTAGTACTCCGTTGTGTAAATGTACCACATTTTCTGTATCCATCCCTCTGTTAAGGGACATCTGGGTTCTTCCAGCTTCTGGCTATGAACATAGTGGAGCATGTGTTCTTATTACCAGTTGGAGCATCTTCTGGGTATATGCCCGGGAGAGGTATTGCTGGGTCCTCCAGTAGTTCTATGTCCAACCTTCTGAGGAATCACCAAACTGATTTCCAGAGTGGTTGTACCAGCTTACAATCCCACCCGCAATGGAGGAGTGTTCCTCTTTCTCCATATCCTCGCCAACATCTGCTGTCACCCGAGGTTTTGATCTTAGCCATTCTGATTGGTGTGAGGTGGAATCCTAGGATTGTTTTGATTTGCAATTCCCTGATGACTAAGGATATCGAACATTTTTTTAGGTACTTCTCAGCCATTTGCTATTCCTCAGTTAAGAGTTCTTTGTTTAAATCTGTATCCCAGCTTTTTAATAGGGTTATTTGTTTCTCTGGAATCTACCTTCTTGACTTCTCTGTATATATTGAATATTAGCACTCTATCAGATTTAGTATTGGTAAAGATCTTTTCCCAATCTGTTGGTTGCCTTTTTGTCTAATTGACAGTGTCCTTTGCCTTACAAAAGCTTTGCAATTTAATGAGGTCCCATTTGTCAATTCTTGATCTTATAGCACAAGTCATTGGTGTTCTGTTCAGGAATTTTCCCCTGTGCCCATATCTTCGAGGCTTTTCCCCACTTTCTCCTCTATAAGTTTCAGTGTCTCTGGTTTTCTGTGGAGGCCCTTGATCCACTTAGACTTGAGCTTTGTACAAGGAAATAAGAATGGATCAATTTGCATTCTTCTACAAGCTAACCGACAGTTGAGCTGGCACAATTTGTTGAAAAGGCTGTCTTTTTGCTACAGGATGGTTTTAGCTCCTTTGTCAAAGATCAAGTGACCATAGGTGTGTGGGTTCATTTCTGGAACTTCAATTCTATTCCATTAATCTACCTGCCTGTCACTGTACCAGTACCATGCAGTTTTTATCACAATGGTTCTATAGTACAGCTTTAGGTCAGGGATGGTGATTCCACCAGAAGTTCTTTTATTGTTGAGAATAGTTTTCTTTATCCTAGGTTTTTTATTATTCCAGATGAATTTGCAAATTGCCCTTTCTAATTCATTGAAGAATTGAGTTGGAATTTTGAAGGGGATTGCATTGAATCTGTAGATTGCTTTAGGCAAGATAGCCATTTTGACTATATTGATCCTGCCAATCCATGAGCATGGGAGATCCTTCCATCTTCTGTGATCTTCTCTGATCTCTTTATTCAGAGACTTGAACTTCTTATCACAAAGATCTTCAGTTGCTTAGAGTCACACCAAGGTATTTTATATTATTTGTGACTATTGTGAAGGGTGTTGTTTCTCTAATTTCTTTCTCAGCCTGTTTATCCTTTGTGTAGAGAAAGGCCACTGATTTGTTTGAGTTAATTTTATATCCAGCTACTTTGCTGAAGTTGTTTATCAGGTTTAGAAGATCTCTGGTGGAATTTTGGGGGGTCACTTAAGTATACTATCATATCATCTGCAAATAGTGATAGTTTGAATTCTTCCTTTCCAATTTGTATCCCTTTGATCTCCTTTTGATGTGTAATTGCTCTGGCTAGGACTTCAAGTAATATATTAAATAGGTAGGGAGAAAGTGGGCAGCCTTGTGTAGTTCCTGATTTTAGTGGGATTGCCTCAAGTTTCCCTACATTTAGTTTGATATTGGCTACTGGTTTGCTGTATATTGCTTTTATTATGTTTAAGTATGGGCCTTAGATTCCTGATCTTTCCAAGACTTTTATCATGAAGGGGTATTGGATTTTGTCGAATGTTTTCTCTGCATCTAATGAGATGATCCTATTTTTTTTTCCTTTGAGTTTGTTTATATAGTGGATTACGTTGATGGATTTCCATATATTGAACCATCCCTGCATCCCTGGGATGAAACCTACTTGATCATGATGGATGATCATTTTAACGTGTTCTTGGATTCATTTTGTGAGATTTTTATTAAGTACTTTTTGCATCAATATTTATAAGGGAAATTGGTCTGAAGTTCCCTTTCTTTGTTAAGTCTTTGCATGGTTTAGGTATAAGAGTGATTGTGGCTTCATAGAATGAATTGGGTAGAGTACCTTCTGTTTCTTTTTTCTGGACTAGTATGAGTTTGAGTATGTTGTGGCTTCATTTTCATTAAACTCTAAAAAGTCTTTAATTTCTTTCTTTATTTCTTCCTTGATCAATTTATCATTGAATAGAGTGTTGTTTAGCTTCCACATCTATGTGGGTTTTCTACTATTTATGTTGTTATTGAAGATTAGCCTTAGTCCTTGGTGATCTGATAGGATGCATGGGATTATTTCAATCTTCTTGTATCTGTTGAGGCCTGTTTTGTGACCAATTGTATGGTCAATTTTGGAAAAGGTACCATGAGGTGCTGAGAAGAAGGTATATCCTTTTGTTTTAGGATATAATGTTCTATAGATATCTGTTAAATCCATTTGTTTCATAACTTCTATTAGTTTCAATGTGTGTCTGTTTAGTTTCTGTTTCCATGATCTGTCCATTAATGAAAGTGGGGTGTTGAAGTCTCCCACTATTATTGTGTGAGGTGCAATATGTGCTTTGAGCTTTAGTAAGGTCTCTTTTATGAATGTTGATGCCCTTCCATTTGGAGCATAGATGTTCAGAATTGAGAGTTTATCTTGGTGGATTTTACCTTGGATGAGTCTTAAGTGTCCCTCCTTGTCTTTTTTGATAACTTTAGGTTGAAAGTCAATTTTATTTGATATAAGAATGGCTACTCCAGCTTGTTTCTTGGGACTATTTGCTTGGAAAATTGTTTTCTAGCCTTTTACTCCGAGGTAGTGTCTGTCTTTGTCACTGAGGTAGGTTTCCTGTATGAAGCAAAATGTTGGGTCCTGTTTACGTAACCAGTCTGTTAGTCTATGTCTTTTTATTGGCAAATTGAGTCCACTGATATAAAGAGATACTAAGGGAAAGTAACTGTTGCTTCCTATTATTTTTATTGTTAAGAGTTGGAACTCTGTTCATGTGGCTATCTTCTTTTAGGTTTGTTGAAAGATTACTTTCTTGCTTTTTCTAGGGCTTAGTTTCTCTCCTTGTATTTGAGTTTTCCCTTTATTAACCTTTGAAGGGCTGGATTTGTGGAAATATATTGTGTAAATTTGGTTTTGTCATGGAATACTTTCGTTTCTCCCTCTACAGTAATTGAGAGTTTTGCTGGGTATAGTAGCCTGGGCTGGCATTTGTGTTCTCTTAGAGTCTGTATGACATCTGCCCAGGATCTTCTGGCTTTCATTGTCTCTGGTGAGAAATCTGGTGTAATTCTGATAGGTCTGCCTTTATATGTTACTTGACTTTATATGTTACTTTGTTTTGTGCACTTAGCACTTTGATTATTATCTGATGGGGGATTTCTTTTCTAGTCCAATCTATTTGGAGTTCTGTAGGCTTCTTATATGTTCATGGGCATCTCTTTCTTTAAGTTTGGGAAGTTTTCTTCTATAATTTTGTTGAAGATGTTTACTGGCCCTTTAAGTTGGAAATCTTCGCTGTCTTCTATACCTATTATCCTTAGGCTTGGTTTCTCCTTGTGTCCTGAATTTCCTGGATGTTTTTTGATTAGGAGCTTTTTGCATTTTGCATTTTCTTTGATTGTTGTATCAATGTTTTCTATGGTATCTTCTGCACCTGAGATTCTCTCTTCTATCTCTTACATTCTGTTGGTGATGCTAGCATCTATGACTACTGATCTCTTTCCTAGGATTTCTACCTCCAGAGTTGTCTCCCTTTGTGATTTCTTTATTTTTTCTGCTTCCCTTTTTAGATCCTGGTGATTTTGTTCAATTCCTTCACCTATTTGGTTGTGTTTTCCTGTAATTCTTTAAGGGATTTTTGTGTTTCCTCTTTAAGGGTTTCTACTTGTTTACCTGTGTTCTCCTGTACTTCCTTAAGGGAGTTGTTTATGTCCTTCTTAAAATCCTCCATCATTGCCATCATGAGAAGTGACTTTGGATGCATATCTTGCTTCTCTGGTGTGGTGGTGTATCCAGGACTTGCTATGGTGGGAGAATTGGGTTCTGATGAGGCCAAGTAACCTTGGTTTCTGTTGCTTCTGTTCTTATGCAGATCTCCTACAATCTGATTATCTCAAGTGCTCCCCTGCCCTCAAAATATCTGATTGGAGCCTGTCCTTGCTGTAATCCTGGCTGAGTTGGAACTCCTCAGAGTCTGGCTTTCTCTGTGATTCCAGGATCCTGTGATCCTGAAAATCTGGGTGTGTCAGAGTTTCTGGGAGTCAAGCTGCCTCTGAGACCCTGAGATTTTGGTGTGACCAAGCTCCTGTGATCCTGTGGTCCTGGAATCTTAAGATTCTGGGCATGTTAGAGAACCCAGGAGTGGAAACTCCTCTCCTCTGGGCACCTTGGGACTGTCCACTGAGATCGTGCCAAGTTGAGTGGTGCCAACCAGAAGGACCCTGAGCCACTGATCGGGTGGGATTCCTAAGTCCCTGGAACCTGCTGGTCCCAGTTACTCCCAGTGGTGTTGGAGCAGATGTTGTCTTCTACTCACTGGTTCTCCTAAGATCCTGGGCACACTAGAGGGCCTGGGAGCAGAGACTCCTCTCCCCTGGGGAACATGGGACTGTCTACCCAGATTGCGCCCAAGGTAGAGCAGTGCTGACCGGCTGCATGTCTTCCGTTGCCAGTATATATGCATTCTCAGGAAGATGCTGGGTGATCAGGTATCCCAATTTTACCTTTAGTAAATACTGCCACACTCCCATGGTGGTTTAATCCATTTCTGAGTCTGTTGACTCAGCAGCACTTTATATCAGGGACCACATGGTAGTGTCTGTTACCACACAGATGTTGGGAAGCAGAGAAAGACAGGAAGAACCTGGATTGCACACCCTCCATGTCTGCATCCTCTTAAGCTCAGCCTCTTAAAGTAGACCCAAGGACAAACCTTTAATACATGCATTTTGAGTGAATATTCTAGAGCCAGACTAATGCAAGAAAATACTTCATCAGGCTACTGGAGGGAGGAAAGTTGAGTAGCTAGTGGTTTCAGTATTACTCTGTCACTCAGGGAGGCTGAGAATGAATACCAACAGTCTCTAAAGCTTTCCAGAGGACACACCCCATGGTTATAATCCAACCTGGTTTCCTGGCATGAGCTTTGTAAAGCAAAAGAAAATGCTTATTAGTGATTTACCTGATTCTTTCATACTTTGTGTTGAATAACATCAATTTATTATTGATGATCAATTTATTCTATATATATTTATATATGTATTAAAATTATTTTAATATCTATATTTAATTTATTAATGTTTACTTAGTATTATGTATTAAATATATTGTGTTTATATACTATACTTACATATTATATGTACCAAAGAGGAAATACCAGTGTGATCTTAACAAATTTCTTCCCTACTTTCTCACATGAAATTTAATGTGACACATGAGGGGCGTGTCACAGGCCCAAGCCAAGGTGCACCCCTGAAAAATTACACCATGCAACAGATCTGGTGTAGAAAGAATTTATTGGGGAAGGACAGTAAGGACCTGGGGAATACAAAGAGGCATAGAGAGAGCCATGAGAAAGGGCATGCACAGGAATAGAGAGAGTAAACTCGGGTAGAAAGAAAGAGAGAGGGAGGGCAAGGGAGAGAGACATCTGGAATGGTTGGAGACCTTTTTACAAACTCACCACTCCTGGCTATGTGGTGACATTGGTTGTGATAGGTTTTGACGTAGGTTCTTCCAGGGCAGACAAGTAGAATTCTCTGTCAGCTACCACTTCCTGAAACCTTAACACCTCTTAAGTCAGAAGGGCCACCACTCACCTCCAGCTCAGAACTACCAGTCTCTCTCTCCCCAGCTTCAGCTCTGCCTGCTGTTTGGCCTGCTCTGCCTCAAGAAAGGCACCATGCTGCTCTGGATGGTTCTCCTGCTCTGTGGTGAGTTAAAGGGCTCTGGTGCCCCTTCCTGCAAGGGGTCTTTAGGATGCTGGCTGGTCCTAGACTTCCCTTTCCAGATCCACAGAGATTACTATGTGGAGCTTGAGAAAAGTGTGTGCACACTGGCAAGCTGAGGGGAACTGGCCCAGAGGGGAAGAACTTCTCTCTCCTTTGCAAAGGTTCTTAGCAACCCAGGCCCTCAGTTAATCAGAAATGAACTAGAGAAACAGACTCTGAGGTCACATTGTGTCTCATAGTAACTGTTCCCTAATGAAATCATCTTTGAGACTATCCTAGGGAAAGGTATCTCATGGAAGAATCAGGAGTAAGAACAGACAGGGGTGTAAGGGCCAATCATTTTGTTCTGCAACTTGGGCGACTTCATTCTTATGAAGCCTTAGGATTCTCGGAGTACCATTTACTGATTGCCAGAGTTCTCCCTTGGTCAAAAGTCCTGCACACTGGCTATCCAAAGCCTTTTTCAAGTTCGTTTCCCCTCTTCTGCCTGTGTTGTCTCTCTGAAAGTGATATGATGAGCTTTGCTGTCTTATTGGTCCTTGGGGCTGGCTTAAAGTCAGTAATCCAGGTCTCACTCTCTGCCATTTCTCCAGCAACATTGGACATTCATGTTCTGACTGCTCCAGAGTAAAAGCTTACAGTGCAGAGGGTCTCTGATCCCCTAAACCCAGCTCAGACTCACCTAGGTCCAGTTGGTTATAACTTGTATATATTATTTCCATTGGCAGGTTTTTTAGCTACTTGACCTTTGGGTGGGGCTTGGTAAAGAAAGAAAGAATTCTTATTTTTCAATGAACCATTTGCTTGTTCATTTCTTTGCTTGTTTGGTTTATTTCATGGAACAGACAAGCAAAATTATTCCAAACTGTGACCTCTTCCTTGGACAGAGCTTGGTAAATGTAAGGCTGTTGAGGAAGCAGCTGCCCCACTTTGGATTCTTCTCTCTTCTACATCACAGCTCTGCTCTGTGCTATAAAGATGGCCATCTTGGCAAGTGACTGACACTCATGCTACTGCAGGGGCAAGGTGACCTGTGCTGAATATGCTTCAGTAGAAGGTTCACAGGGTAGCGGGGTGGAGTTCTACAACCGAGGAAGGAACAGACCTGGGAACTTGTCTTGATATCAACTCCAATATACCTCAGTTTTGAACCCAGGATCTAGAAAGCAAACTGCAAAGCTAGGGAGAAGAAGCCAGTGATCAGCTTTATGGGATTCAGTATAGTGGAAACTAGACACAAACATTCATCATTGATGCCTTTGGACCCCAGAAAAACAACTTAAGGCACAAATCCCAGGGGTGGGCATGTGCTAACAGTTGCAGTAAAGCTCACACCTGCTATTTCCTCTCGGATGTGGACAGACAGAGAGAAGAAAAGCAAAATAAAACTTCCAAATGCCTGCTCTGGAGCATGCTTGTCTCATTTAGCCAGAAGAACTTTCTAGAGCAGTTTTGTTTTTTCATTCCTATTAAACAATGGGGAGAAGCAAGGCTCTCAGCAAACTTCCTGGAGTAATCCAAGTAACAAGAGCAAAGCAGAAATGACAACACCTACCCATCAGAGATTGAGTCCCAAGCTTTCTCCATTCCATGCAGGATGTGGTCGCCAAAATAGACAACAATTACTACTTATCAGTTATCATGTATCTAGAAGGTTGGAGGTCTACACACAACATGATAGGATCTGCCTCCACGTTAAATGTGGAGATTTTGAGGGATAGTCCTTAGCTGCCTTCAAACCACACCCAAGGACCAGTTAGATGGCCAAGCTCACCATACTCCCTACAGAGAGACAATGTAGCAATAATGGGTTGGCAAGAAATAAGACAAATTCAAACTATACCTAAGGGAACAAACTTGTCATCTCAGCACCTGGAAACCAGGAACGGGAGCTTTTCCATGAGTCAGAGGCCAGCCGAGGCTATAAGATGAGTTCAAGGGCAGCTTGGGCTACAGAGTAAGACCTTATATTACAAATAAATTGGAATACAACCAATCCTCTGAAGAGTACAATTAATAATAGGTCTGCAGAGTACTGTTACTCTGGAAAGTAACATGAATACAATAGGATTCTATGAACATGAGAATTCTTCTGATCAGGGTCCTAGGGAAGGCTTGCCTGGGAAGTCAAAATTTGACCAGAGAGAGGGTAGAGGAGTATGGGGAAGTTATCCACTATAAAAGTATGGTAGTTAATTGGTTGGGGGAGTAATTGAGGGGCTTAGTGATGGTGGTTATAATTAAGGTGGTGGGGTGATAGATGGATGAATGGTTTGGATGCTGGGTGGTTGGTAGCTCAAAATGAAATGAATACCAGCAGTTCATGTGAAAGTTTTTCTGCTGCTCTCTTGCAGAGTCCATGGCTGAAGCTCAAGGTGAGTCACCAGTTGGAGGGGTCTGGTGGGACAGCAAGAGATACTGCTCATGAAACCTGGAGGTTGGTGGCTCTCTGGGCAGGACCTCTCTCTCCAGGTTCTCCAGATGATTGTGGGGTAATTTATTGGGCCCTGAGATTTCCACAATCATGTCCAACATGCAGAGGTTCTGAGTTTAATTCTCAGCAACAATAGGGAGGGTGGCTCACAACCATCTGTAATGGGATCTGATGCTCTCTTTTGGTATGTCTGAAAAGAGTGACAGTGTACTCATATAAATAAATCTGTTTTAAAATGCCAAACATCTATCCAGAGGATGCAAGGAGTTTTGGAGAGCCCTGGACCAGCCCTGATACCCACTTTTTAACTCTGAAGACCACAAGCACTAAGGAGTTTTCTGGCTCTGTCCTTCTAGGCTTCTCATGCGACCTAGCTTTGGAAGTCATTCCAGATTCCCTGCATGAGAGCAATGGACAAGCTCTAGGGGTGACTCTCTCTCTCTCTCTCTCTCTCTCTCTCTCTCTCTCTCTCTCTCTCTCTCTCTCTCTCTCTCTCTCTCTCTCTCTCCCTCCCTCCCTCCCTCCCTCCCTCCCTCCCTCCCTCTCTTCTGGTCTCATAGTTGTAGCCTGACCTCTGCAGAAGATCAGTCCTCAGTCTCCTTGGTTAACTTTCTGGACTTTCTTCCTCAGCTCTGGATTCATGTCTCCCCAGAGTTGTTCCCAAATCCTGAGCTGACAGAATTCACCAATTCAGAGACGATGGATGTCATCCTGAAGTGTACCATAAAGGTGGACCCCAAGAATCCAACTTTACAGCTCTTTTACACTTTCTACAAGAACAACCATGTCATTCAAGACAGGAGTCCCCACTCAGTATTTTCTGCAGAAGCCAAGGAGGAAAACTCTGGGCTCTACCAGTGTATGGTGGACACTGAGGATGGCTTAATTCAGAAAAAAAGTGGCTATCTGGATATCCAGTTCTGGAGTAAGTAGATGAGGGAAGGGAGATACTACTAATGGGTCCAGATATCAGGCAACACCATTCCCTGGGAATAGGTAAGGTGTCCAAGGAAGAAATGATCCTGGATCCTGGGCAGTCAGGCTGACTCTCCCATTCTATGTGCCCTCTTCCAGCTCCTGTATCCCATCCTGTGCTCACTCTGCAACATGAAGCCACTAACCTTGCTGTAGGAGACAAGGTGGAGTTCCTCTGTGAGGCCCACCAGGGCTCCCTTCCAATCTTTTACTCATTCTACATTAATGGAGAAATCCTAGGGAAACCCCTGGCTCCCTCTGGCAGAGCTGCCTCCCTCCTCGCCTCAGTAAAGGCAGAGTGGAGTACCAAGAACTATTCCTGTGAAGCTAAAAACAACATCTCCAGAGAAATAAGTGAGCTCAAGAAGTTCCCCTTGGTTGGTATGTTCTGTATAATATCTTACACCCCTGTAACTGTCAGGAATCAGACTTCACTCCTCTGTAACCCCACCATACCTGCTTCCTTGAGTACAGACCCTGATTGGAGTGTCTGGCAGAGGGGTGGGGTTTCCATTGGGAGGGGTTCCATAGCAACCCATAACATGATTGCTCATGCTAGCTCCTTCTGAGCCATCCATCTCCCATCCCCACTTATAAGGCCACATGCTGTCCCCCAAAGCTGTGCTTGTGTCTCTTGTGCTACTTTGAGATGTATTTTTGAATAGTTATCTCCCCAGTCTCAGGTACTGCCTGGATCAAGAGCAACATGCTACCTATCTGGCTACCTGCAAGCCTGCTTGGAGGGATGGTCATTGCGGCTGTGGTTCTAATGTATTTCTTCAAACCCTGTAAAAAGCATGGTTAGTAACTTTCTCCACATCAGCATGTAGCATTGTTTCTTTGTGTCATTTTCATAGACATATGTTATACCTTGCGGCAATTATTTTTAAATCATCTTTTACAAGTCATCTCTCTTGAGCCTTTCTATCATCCTTATGAGGTAGTTAATAGCATCATCCTTTCTGTGGTTGAGAAATAAAGACTTCTGAGATATGATGACTAAAAATATTACAGAGTTGGTGGTAGCTGAGTTACGACTTGAATCTAAGTCAACAATCCCTAATTCTTCCTGTGTCCAAATTACATACAAGTAAGGGGTCTGTATTCTCTTGGGGACGAGAAACCAAAAGCCAGAAGGTGGTAGGAGAAAAATTCCAAATCCTGACATGAATGTCTCTCCTTCCACAGCCAGACCTGAGACGCCCACCCTAAAAGAGCCAGTAAGGAGGAATCCCTGCCCTTTTCTCATCCTTTGTCCTGCCTCCCTATCTGCCTCCCTGTACTGACCTAACTTTCCTACAGGACAGTTTTCTATATGTATCGGTTGATAATCAAAGATATAAATGAGATTCCCACCAATGATTTGGATTCAAAAACCAGGACCTGCCAAGATCCCCTTGGTCTTTAGGATCATGCTCTGTGTTAGTGCAATGTCTTCCTCCAACATACACTCAACTCCAGCTCCCAGCCTCCACCCTCCAGCACTCAGCAGTGGCTCCAAGTTCTCCCTGCAGGTCACCCAGTTCCTAGCCCAGCAGTGAGAAAGCCCATTTGCCCTATTCCTGGCCAGGGCTCCTGAACTGTGGGTTCTCTTCTGAGCGGGAAACCAAACAATGGTGTGGGAATGAACAATTTCCACCTTGATACATACATATACACATGCCTACACACAAACAAACACACATACACACACACTTCCAGATGTAACATTGTACACAGAGCCACAGTTATCTTCTTTAAGTACAAAAGGAAAAGGGTTTTCACCTCCAGATAGACAGATGATAGATACACAGACACACAAGACAGATAGATGATAGATAACATATAGATTAGATAGATAATAGATAGATGGTAGATAGGTAGATGGATGATAGATAGATGATAGATAGATAGATAGATAGATAGATAGATAGATAGATAGATAGATAGATAGATAGATAGATAGATAATAAGTAACATGACAGATAAGATGATAGAAATAAGACACGATAACTAAATACAGATAAATATGTATGTATGCTTGTGGATGAATGGACAGAGAGAATTTTATATAGAAAGAAAATATACTTGCCTTTATCCTGAAAGGAAAGCACAAAACCTTGACTACAAGACTAACAGGCCTCTGGGAAGTTCAGCAAGACCAAGGTGTACCCATAAATGGGCTGCCCATACAATATCATAGAATCTTGATAAGGGATCAGAGCTGTGAAGGCAGAAATAACTCTGCCTTCACCTGCAATTCTCAGCATGCCCAGTTCAGAAACAGACCTCAGCTCACCCAAAGCTCCAGACTACTGAGTGCCCCAGAAAAGTCACTCACTGATGTCTTGTATTTTAAAAGTGGTTGTAAAATACAGTGTGTTAAAAGGAATATGTCCATTTGTTTTGTGTTGCTCCTTCCGCTCATTAACAGTACCTGGCAGTTTGGTGTTGGTTTGAGGTGTCCACACTCAGTAAAGGATGCCCCCCTTAGGCCCTGGCCCAGCCTTCCTGGTTCCTGTTCTAAATCACAGACAGCAGAGTCTGACACCAGACCCCTCCTGCCTTGCCTATGAAAGAAACATCAATGTTGTCTTCCAGGCAGCACCACAGACCTGCTAACCTCTTCTATAGTGGCTCCCCATGCTCTTCAATATCAACAGTATCATGGTTACCTGGGTACTTAATAGAAATGCAGCTGTAGAGACCCAACCCCAGATTTTGTTAGATCAAAATATGCATTTCTATAAGATCCCTGGGCAATTTGCAAGTACTTCCAAGGGACTTATCTGTTTCCAAGAGACTCTATGGAAGTCCCTACCCCATTCCATCCTTGCCACATCAGCCATCTAGTTCAGGACCAGGAAACACCAAGCCCCTCATGGCCACTTACCAGACAGCCTGCTGAGAAGACTGAACAGCTCAAGCCAGAACAACTATAGGCACAGGACCTCCACGGGCCAGCCAGAGTGTACTTGCAGACCCCAAACCATTGCTACTCCCTCAAAAAAAAAACTACCCCCTCATATAAAGATCAAAACACCAAAGTGTCAGCTCCAGGAGGAAAAGTGTGGCTAATGCTCTGGATGCCTCCAGCCCTTCCAGCGCTTCCCAGGGAGCACAGACAGCCTCCTTCCTGAGTTGTCTGTCCACTTCCCATTCTTACTCTGCCAGGAACCCCGACTACTGCCAGCCTGAATTGCTTTCAAGAAATCTGTGACAAGCACAAAAATCACAGCAAATATTTAGAAAGTTTTCTAGCAATCGGACAGTAATTGTATGTTTGTTTAATAGAATCATAAAATTAGAGTTTGTCGTTTGTAAGTATGCCTTTTTTTTTATTCTGGATTTTCTAGTAATTTGCTTTTATTATAGTCTACAGAAATACAGGTCCACAATGGGTTGGAAAGGAAAACAGGTTGTTTGGCTCAGATGACAGAGAAGCTACAAACAAACACACACACACACACACACACAAATACATACACACAAACACATGTGCACACACATACACACAAACACACACATACACACACACACACAAATACATACACACAAACACACGTGCACACACATACACACAAACACACACATACACACACACACAAATACACATACACACACACATATGCACACACTCCTGACTACTCAGGAACTTTTCTCTCCTTACTGCTATCTGTGTCCACAGGTCTATCTACACAGCTGAAAATATCCTTGTCAAAAAATAAAAATAAAAATAAATCCCTTTTCCTGAATAAACTGGATTTTTTTTTCAAAAACAATCCATTACTAAGAAAATTGAAAAGGAAAAAAGGAAAGAAACCCTCCCCAAAGCTCAGAGGTCAGAGCTCTCTGAGGATGCCCATGCTCTTTAGCCTACTCTATCCTTGGTTTGTGGAATATTAGCATCCAGCCCAAAGCCCCACATCCTGGGTGGGGTGGGGGTGGCAAATCTCACTGGGAAACCAGGATAGACCTAGCTGACACTGAGGAAGGGCACTGGAGAGAACTGACAGCTGCTGCCTGCCACAGGTACCTGACAGCACTCATCACAGGCCCCCCATCTGTCTCCTCCAAAATTCTGAGCTATGAACCATCTTTTTTCTCCTACTCAGAGCTAAATGCAAACGGTTATGTATCTAGAGGAACATGATGATCATGCCTTTCCTGAGGACCTGGGCTCTATGGGTTCATGTGCCCTAAAGGATAAAGGTACAGGAAAGAATTCCATGTCTGCATTGGGGACATTGGCTGCAGCAGCCTGGAATTGCCCCTTAATGGAAGGAGAAACAAACACACAATTGGGAGCCCTGTGGCTGCCCTCTGCTGGCCTTCTCTGGTACTCAAGAATTTATGTGCTGGCTACACTCAGGCTAGTCCATTCACAGGAGACCTACATCTTAAAAGATGGAGATTGGGAGTGCAGTTCAATTGGTAGAGTACTTGCTAGGCATGAGAAAAACCCTGGAAGCATCTTTCAAACCCAGTGGGTGGTGAGTACCTGAGGTCTCAGCATGCATGGTGTGGAGACAGGAGGATCAGAAATTCAACGTCATCTTCAGCTACAGAACAAGTTTCCAGGACATTCCAGGCTGTATGGGATCCTGTATTGAGAATTTTGGTCTCTTAAAAAAAAAAAAAAAAAGTCATGTTATGTGAATATGTTTTTTGTTTAATCCCAGGTTCAAAATAAGAGGTTGCTTCACAGTGATTGTGATTTGCCTCCTGTTCTAGCAAGGGCATGATTTTTGCCTGTTGTAGATCATTTAATTTGGGGGACTCTGGAGATGGTATCAATGGCAGAGCCCAGAGCGGGATAGGGGTACTACATAAGAGGAGGCTGCTGCTCTTCCTGTCACTGGTTGCTGTTGTGGTTTGCCACATGGTCATGATCAAGAGAAGAAGTTGGCGACTTGACTATGAAGATTGGACTTGCCCCCAAGGAACCCAGTGCCCCTAACCAGCAGAAAGTAGTCTAAAGAGGTCTATGCCTCCTTTTCCTTCTAACCTTCTTTCTCTCCTAGCTAGTGTTTGTGAGTTGGAATTGGGGTGGAATAAAGGTTGGAAGGAAGGTAGAGATTGAAGAACCTAATAAAGTGGCTTTAAAAATATCTCAAATTTGTGTGTGTGGGTGGTTGGGTGTGAGAGACAGAGACACAGGCACAGACAGGGAGACAGACCAAAACAGACAGAGAGAGAGAGAGAGACATAGACAAAGACAGACAGAGACAGAAAGAGAAAGATAGAGAGATTGAGTGAAAGAGATTGGATAACACACGATTATTGTTTTATATATGGCTACATGGCCATACAGTTTAGATGCAAGACAAAATGGAACCAAGAGGGTTGTGTGCCTCGGGATTCTTGGGATTCCTTTCAATTCCAGGCTGGTTTAGATTTGCCTAAGAAACAAGGTCTACATGTTTATTTAAATGAGCAGCTCTGTGCCCTTTGTGGCCTCAGTCTCCTCTGCACTATGGGAAGCAACAGCAGCTTGCAGGACCTTGGGCCCTCAGCATGTCTGCTTCTGCTTCTCGCTGCACACAGGGCTTCAGCAGAGAGTCAGTGGAGGAACTCCATCACTTCAGAAAACGGTCCTGGTCTACTCAGTGTCTGGAATCTTTTCCACACATGGAGCACATCAGTAGTGATGGTCACTTTTGTCATCAGGACCAGATTGCTGCCACCCAGTTTGTGAGCTCTGGCCTCATGGCATCATGCCTATGGATGCTCTATAAAAGTTTATTTGATGCCTTGGTCTGCAGGAGATGAGAAACCTGTAAGTGTTTGGTGAAGGATGAATGTATAAATGAGCCTCCGGTTCCTCTCTCTACCTCAATAAATCTCCATGGTGGCTTTGTTTGCTATACTATACAGCCTTCCTTCACATCTCTAGAAAGGTATCTCATTGCCTCAAAGGCAGAGAGGCCCTAAGATGAACATCCCACCAGCCCAGGCTCCTGCATCTACCATTCCCACCCACCCACCCAACCAACCCCCGTCCCCTGCATGTTCTTCCTTCTCTCCCACTCTGTACACCATAGCCCCCAGGCTCACTGAAGATATTGTCCCTTCTACCTCTTTATAAGCTAGAGCCAGGGTGAGGCAGGACAGGCAGAATGTGATTGAGTTGGAAGAGACCCTCTATGCCAGCACCATCTCAGGAGCTACCAGTAAGGGCTATCCAATGCACCCGTTCGCAAATGGTGACAGTGGATATTTCTAGGAAGTGGCTAAAGCAGTGCTCGCTCTCCCAAGTTCTTCTGCCTCAGGCCCAGTCTTCCCGACATTCCACAGCTGCCCAAGAAGGCTGAGCAGGGAGGGGCCACTGGAGCCCAGCAGCAAGGCGTCCGCTGACAGATCTCACAGGTATGCCATTACAACGTATTGAAAAGGAACATTTCAAGCCTGGCTAAGTGATCTACTAGCAATCCGCAGAGCAGCAACCCACCTGCTAGCTTAGCAAAGGTGCCTGGGGAACTGAACAGAGCTGGGGCTGTGCAGGCAGGAAGGGCCAGAGGAAGCCGGTACCAGGCAGAGGAAGCCAATCAGACATTTCAGAGGTATAGGCCTGCTAGGACTGAGAATGCTGGAGCTTTAACTCAGGTGACAGCGTTTGCCTCACATGTGGAAAACCTATGTATGGTTCCATCCCCTGGTGCCCCAGGAACTGGAAGCGGTGGGGCTTGCCTGTAATCTCTGCAGCTAGGAGGTAGAGGGTTAAAAGTTCAAGGTCAGCCGGGCGTGGTAGCACACACGCCTTTAATCCCAGCACTCAGGAGGCAGAGGCAGGCGGATTTCTGAGTTCGAGGCCAGCCTGGTCTACAAAGTGAGTTCCAGGACAGCCAGGGCTATACAGAGAAACCCTGTCTCGAAAAAACAAAAAGAAAAGGAAGTCCAAGGTCGTCTATAATCAGTGAGTCCAAGGCCAGTCTGTAACATACAAGACCCTGTAAACATAATAAATAAATAAATAAATAAATAAATAAATAAATAAATAAATAAATAAATAAATATTGATCTTCTGGTTAACTGATTTTAATTTTTTAATTTGTGTGTGTGTGTGTGTGTGTGTGTGTGTGTGTGTGTGTGTGTGTGTGTGTGTCTTTTAGAAACCTGTCTAGTAGGAAGAATTCCAGTCTACTTTGGTCTGGTCAGGATCTCAGGCCCCAGTGGTCTCCTTCAAGTTTGAATGAGCAGTAGTGTTCTGACAGTCTTCTTCAGACCCTGCTGTACATTTCCCCTCTGAACTACACGTAGAGGCTCCCCATTCATTCCCCAGGAAAATGCTGGTCCTTTCCCTTCTCTCTTGGTTCCTCAGGAGCAGCATGAATGCTTTCTCTTCCTCCACAGCCAGTGTTACCATGGTGCCCATTTCACTCACAAACTAGATACTATACAGGACAACACACAATGATCCAAACTCAGGACATTAGGCATCTTTCTCAAGGGCAGCATCTTAAAATGACTTCTCTGCTGGGGATAGGGATACAAGTTGGTAGAACATTCCAGAAGCCTTTCATTCTCTCTCTATTACTGAGGGAAGAGGGGAAAAAAGAAGCTATAAATAAAAGCGCAGAATAAGAGTGAGGAGGGGACAGCCCATGCTCTCTGCCCCTCTATGACCCCTGGGACCCCAAGAGAGTGCCTACCATTAACGTGGCTTTTAATTCTTCTTCCACAGATACTTCCAATGGGGTGACAAGAAGATCAGCTCTGAGAATGGTCCTCAGCCTTACATAAAAGCAAAAGGGCTAGCCACGTCTGATAGTTGTCCAATCACTTAATGACTATTTATTAAACAGTGTGTCCAGCACAGAAACAAATACGAATGTTGCTATTAAACGGCCTAGAGAAACTGTGTGGCTATGACCAGCAACATGCAGAGGATACAAGGAAGAGTAAGAATACATGGGTACAAAGTATTTCTCACTCTGCTTGTAGGCAGGGAGCCTTGAAGGACAGCCTGGTGGGCAAGGTATGCCTGCTAGGAAAGCCAATCCAATGTGTGCAGATGTCAAATGGGGTGGTTCTAAAAAGAGGTAGTCTGGCTGGGATGGCCAAAGAGGAGAGCAGATGTGGGCAGCCAGTCTGTAGAAGCTGAAAAGCCTCCCATGCTAAGCTCAGTATTTTGTCTTTATCCAGAGGGCAGCAGGAGAGTTTCAAAGACTTTTAAGCAGAGGGGAAGTGCATAGATGAAAATTGAAGCTCAGAAGGCTCTCTGTGACAATGATGGTGATTAGGCCCATCCATGAGCAGGGCTGGATGCAGAAAGGCCTGGTGACCATGTGTAAGAAGCACGTGTGCCATGTGGGTGTGCTTGTCACCATGCTCTGACTGCCATGTGCACAGAAAGGAGGCTGACTTACAAGAACCGGCTCCTGAGAACCCAGTGAGGCTCAGCTGGGCCTGCAGCCAACTTCCACTTTACCCGGGATGCTTTCGCTTTCAAGACATCTTGTTTTGAGTCAAGATTCCTCCTTCTGAACATGGGACTTTCCAGCAGGACCACAGCTCCTTCCGTGCACTCGTCTGGCCTAGGATGGATATCCTAGTTTGCTGAGGGAATCTTCCAAGGGAGGACAACGGCCATGTGGTCCCTCTGGAGTCTTCTTCTCTTTGAAGGTAAGTGGGGCAGATGGACAACCTGTCCTCGGGGAGCTGAAAGCCTCTCCCCAGCTGCCTTCATCCTACTGCTAGGCAGCTTGCCTCTCCAAACCAAGTAAGAATCAAGGAGAGAAGGAGAAGTGAGGTGTGGAGCAAGCTCAAGTGGTGTCTTAGACAAAATAGGGTAGCGTTACCAGTGGCATCTGTATCCAGGAGACACCACCCGTTCCAGGGCCCAGAGCAGCTTGAAATGATGGCAGTTTTGAGAGAAAGTTGGGTGCTAGGGTGATGGGGATCTGGCACTACTGACACATGGGGATCCTCCAGTCCAGGGAAAGAGAGGAGGGTAAGGCAGAGGAGAGTTCCCTAAGGAGTGTTTCGGCAGCTTGTAAGGATGCTGAGGTCACTCTCTGTATCCTGTACAAGAAGAGATGGACATTGAATGAAGAAATGAGGTGACAGCAGGTTAAATGTGGTCCCAGTGGGCATGAGGATAGCTGATAGCAAACTGGTGTTGGAGTCTCCAAACACGAGCTGACTCCCTCCATCACTCTGATGGCTGAGTTTCCCTCTTTGATCAACAAATAGGCAACATGACACGGAGTTCATGGATCCCCATACTCAGAGCCAGGATACGGCAGAACCTCAGACTTAAGGGGCATCCAGTGTTAACACTGAATCTGTGTCCTTCAGAATAAAGATGGCTAGGCCCAGAGAGGTTAAAGATATAGATGAGGACTAGAGTTGTGATCAGCAGATCTCTTGATCCCAGCTTCTGGCACTTGGATACATGATGTATCAACCCTTACGGTGCCCTGCATCCTGAAGCCTCCTTCTGTACCAGGCTCGGGGTCAATCCTCAGCAAATTCAGTGCAGTGTACTGAGCTCCTGCAGTCTAATATTAAACTGAGGGGAAGGGGAGAACTGCACGTATAAAGATAAAGACGTTTGCTCTTAGCCTGAAAGAGTTCATGTCTGGAGGGGGATCCTGATTCAGAGACAGACACTACTAATAGTACAGGGTGCTGATTTCTGGTCACTGTAGGAAAACAGAAAGAATGTAACCTTGCAGTGAGCTAGGGAAGAGGTTAGAGGTGATGGTGATGCTTACAGAATAAGCACACACAAATAAGGCAGAAAAGGAGTCAAGAGGGCAGCTCAAACAGGATTGTCTTCCTCATAGTTCAAGCTCAAAACAGTCCTTTGAACATCGCACCTTGCTATCTCACCTCCTGTTTGTCTCTTTCCCTGTTTTAGATCACAAATAATGATAGGCAATGGGTCCCAAAACCTGGGAGCACCCTTTGAGTCCTCCCGCTTCACTCTCAAACCAAATCTAATACTAGAGTTTGCTAACTACATACAGTATTACTCTTTCTGGCTCCCCATCCCCGGTGGTTCCATTCCTTTGTTTAAGTTTCCACCTTTATCTTGCATTGGAAAAAAAAAAAAAAAAAAAAAAAAACACAGCCTCAACCTTTCTGCCACCTCCAGTGCGATCTCCGTGCCTCCGTGCCTCTTCGTCGTGCATTTCATCATGCCACTTCCTCGCTCAAAACCTACCTGCAACAGCACGCACGCTCGCGCATGCGCACACCATTGTTCGAAGGATTAAAAAGCTCAGAAACTAGGGCTCCTTCATGGTACAGTGAGGTCCCAGGAACTTTTGGTGTCCTTCTCTCCTTACTTCTCCTTGGCAGAACCACTTTCATTTCCTCATGCCCCCCACCCCCCCACCCCACCCCCCGTCTAAGCCTCCACCCCTCACCCCACCCCCTCCACCCCCGTGCTGTCCCCTCTGCCTGTAGTGCTTCTCCATCCCCATCCCAGTAGCCACTGCTTGTCTAGCCAATTCCTACTCCTACTTTAGGATGCTTCTTCTCTGAGGCAGCTCCAGGCTGGGTGAGGACCCCTATTAACCTACTGTTGAGACACTTTTTCTCACTATGATACTTAATTTGTTTTAGAGGCTGGCTTGAGGTCTGGTTTCTCCATGAACAGAGACCAGATTCTCTTCCTGTTTTGTTCCTCCATCCATGGGATACTCTACTACACCCTCAGTGCAACTGCTGTGTGGTGGAGGGCCCTATTTCAATTCTGAGCCACTCAGCCGTTTGGTTTGCCGGGAGTGGGGCGAGACACCTACATAGGCAGACTAACCAGGGTTTTTGTTCTCACAGCTCTCCTTCCCGTTGTGGTTGTCAGTGTCCAAGTGCTAAGCAAGGTAGGGGACTCAGAGCTGCTGGTGGCCGAGTGTCCTCCGGGCTTCCAAGTGCGTGAGGCTATCTGGCGATCTCTGTGGCCATCGGAGGAGCTCCTGGCCACATTTTTCCGAGGTTCCTTGGAGACTCTGTACCACTCTCGTTTCCTGGGCCGAGTCCAGCTATATGACAACCTCAGCCTGGAGCTTGGACCCCTGAAACCTGGAGACAGCGGCAATTTCTCTGTGCTGATGGTGGATACAAGGGGTCAAACCTGGACCCAGACCCTGTATCTCAAGGTGTACGGTAAGTGTGCCCAATACTGGTTCCCTGACTCCTCCTGCAAACTACCGAGCAAGCATCTGGAGCCATGGGAGCTGGGGAGGACAAGGTTCCAGAAAGACCTGGCCTTTGACCACGTTGCTAAGTCAGGGAACAGCTGCTCCCCAGAAGTCACATCTAAAAAAAGCTCCCCACACACTTCCCAGGTGAGCACCTCTCAAAGCAGCTGGCTTCACCAACGTACCAACCTCATCTGTATCCATTCATTCTTTTGTTGGCTCATCAGGCTGGGAAATGATGCTTAGCCTCCGACCTTCCCCTTTCCCCCCACCCCAGTTGTACACTGAGCCTTATAATAAGGACCATGCCCAGTACCCGTAAGGATAAAGCACGGTGGACTATAGAACAGAGCATTGGCCTGTCTATTCATTATAAGGTATCATCTTAGATTGTAAGTGATACTGTTTTGTATTTGCCGCTAAAAAGGAAAAGAATGTGGCACGTGACATAATTAGTTTTTATTTACAAGTTAACTCAACTTAAACTATAATTAATTAGGGAATTTTGTTTTGTTTCGTCTTGGTTTCTGTTATTCTAAAGTTCGTGCTAAAGATTCAAGCCAGAGCCTTGTACACTTAGAAAAATTCTACCCGGGATCTAGAATTCCCACAGCCTTATTTTTCTTAAAAGATCTTTTAGCTGATATGGTTGACACATGCCTGTAATTCTAGCACTCGGGAGTCTGAGGCAGGAAGATTGCTTCGGGTTCAAAGCCAACCTGAGCTACATTACTTGAGAGCTAATAATAGTCACTGTTTTTATTTCTTAGGGTTCGTGGGGTGGGCTGTGCTCCACTAAACCGGCATCCCTTGTGCAGCTGCCTGTAGCTCTGCAGCAGAAGTGGATGAACTTAATAAGGATGGGATGCAGGGTCTCTCCTCCCACTCCTCCTCTCCCTCCCCTTCCTCCTCCCCTCTTCTCTCTCCTCTCCCTCCTCTTCTTCCTCCCACTCCTTTCCCCTCCTCCCTTCCCTTCCTCCCTCCCCTCTCCTCTTCCTCCCTCCTCCCTCCTCCCTCCTCCTCCCCTCCCCCTCCCTCCCACACATTTCCCCTTCCCCTCCTCTCCCTCCCCCTCCTTCTTCATTCATTTCTGCTGTTCCAGGCCTTTTAACTCCCATTTATCTCACCTACCAAATGGCTTGAAACACAAATGTGTGTGGCCCCACACCAGTATTTCAATAAAAATTCAGACATGTGGAAGGTCGCAGAGAGTCCAAATTACAGAACAGAAAGTGGGGATAGTACCTAGAATGGGGAAGCGGGGGTGGGGAGGGGGGCACTATAAGCAAACTGGGAAGGATTCTCAAAGCCCCAGAAATGGCTATCTTATCTGCCCTTGGGTGAGCCATTCAGGGTGCTGATGCACTCAGAGGTTGAGCTTCAGGACACATGAAGGCCTGAAGCAAATTGTGCGTCTTAGCAGTCAGAATGCCGGCTGGCTTTCAGCACTGTTTAGCCTCCTATCCCAGTGCCCTTGCACAGTGAGTAACCTCCACAGCCGCGCAGGCCCTGGGGCCTCTCCCCACTCCAGTCTCAGCTGCCGCACATGTGAAACAAGGACATTGAATGTGGTGATGCAGGCAGCACCCACACCACTAAGCCCTAAACTGCCTTGTTCTCGGGATCTGAATTACAGATTTTAAGGAAATTGCTGTTTTATTGCTTCCAAATACATAGCGTGATTAGAACTAATTGCAGGAAGCTGCCAAGCAGCCGTCCTTAGGAGCTCGGCTTTGACAATAGATAAGAATGATTTGAATTAGCGGATCGGTTACCAGAAATGTCGATGGGTGTTTCCACCGCGCCTGATCGTGTTTGGAGGCAGCTTGTCCTCTTAAGTGGTGTAAATATCCCCCCTGTAATCTCTGTTTATACTATTAGTATGCCCAGCAAATCATTTCTTTTTTTTTTTCATATCACAAATCCCACCAGATTGAGCTGGCGTTAATGAGGTTTTACTCAGCTTGACTTTGGAATGCTGTCAGAGCCTCGGCCCTCCTGTTGTCACTATAATGCTCTCCCACTGGCCTCATTGCAAGAGACCCAGGGATTTGCTCATCAATCTATATAGGAGTGAGGAGCCACGCACGGCTTAGGATGCCAGGACACTAATTTGTTCAGCAGCGCAGGTATCAAGCACCGATTTGCCAGCACTAGAGAGCCGAGGTATGGCAATAACAAGACGGAGCCCCTCCCACGAGGCTCCTCACGCACAGCATCTTATGCCCTGACGATTAGGTTCTGTTTCTTATTCATCATCATGTCTGTGTCTGTCTCCTTCACCAAACTGTAAGCTCCCAAAGTGCAGGAATGTGTGCTCTTACCTGAACTAATAAATACTTGTCATCCCTTGTTGAGTGACTGGCACACTGTGAAGGAAGCGCTACCAAAAAAAAAGACAGGAACAGGTCGCCTAGAGAGTTCTGAGTCACACCTGAACTGTCAGGGTAGGTGTCACAGTCAAGGCATGAGGCAGTGTGTCCAAGGGGGAGGTGTCTTTTTTTCTTTATTTATTTATCCATTTTATGTCCCGATCTCAGCCTCTCCTCTCCTCCCAGTCCACCACACACACAGCCCTTCCCCCAGGTCCCCTCCCCTTCTCCTCTGAGAAGGGGGAGCCCCAGCTCCCCTGCTGGGTACCAATCTACTCTGCCACATCAAGTTACTGCAGGACTGGGCACAAGCTCTCCCACTGAGGCCAGACGAGGCGTCCTAGTTAGAGGAACAGGATCCACAGGCAGGCAACAGAGTCAAGTACAGTAGGGGCAGGGGTTCTTAAAGGGTGCAAAGGAGTTGACCAGGTGGGCAAGAAGGGAAAGGATAACGCAAGTTGGGGTGGCACACCCCTGCAATAAGTAGAAGCAGGAGGATTCTGAGTGTGAGGACAACTCAGAATACAGAGTGAGACCTTTTCTCCAAAAGATGATGCACAGAGCACTTCTGTGCACAGATGAGTTGCACAGAGGCATGGAAGGCACGACACAGCACCTCACGTTTGGGAGAACTGGAAACCAATCGACTAGTCAAGGAAGACCAGCAGAGGGTATAACTGAGGAGGTTGACACGGATCACTTCATAAAAGGCTCTGGGTACCAAGCTAAAGAATCAGCAGAAGGGAGATGAATGAGATTAAAGAACAAGAGAAGCATCTAACCATACACAGAACAGACTGAGCTGTGAACTCGCCCCAGCAGCCTCGTAACCTACCCGTCTGCTGCTCCCCTACAGATGCAGTACCCAAGCCCGAGGTTCAAGTGTTCACTGCTGCAGCAGAGGAGACCCAACCCCTCAATACCTGTCAGGTCTTCTTGTCCTGCTGGGCCCCCAACATCAGTGACATAACCTACAGCTGGCGACGGGAGGGGACAGTGGACTTCAATGGTGAAGTGCACAGCCATTTCTCAAATGGACAGGTGTTAAGTGTCTCACTGGGACTGGGGGACAAGGATGTGGCCTTTACCTGCATTGCCTCCAATCCTGTCAGCTGGGATATGACCACAGTCACCCCCTGGGAGAGCTGCCATCACGAGGCAGGTATGCCGATGACCAGTAGGCAGTGTTTGAGGGATCATGATGCATCAGGCCTGTCTCTGACTCTACCTTCCATGTTGCAGCCTCCGGGAAGGCCTCCTACAAGGACGTGCTACTGGTAGTAGTGCCAATTACACTGTTCCTGATCCTGGCTGGTCTCTTTGGGGCATGGCACCATGGCCTCTGCTCAGGTGGGAGTCTTATAAATTGGGAAAGGGGTTGGGAATGCTGGGAAGGAGCTGGGACTGCTCCCACCAAGATTCACAGGCTTGCCCCTTTGCATCGCCTGTCATACACCTCAGCCCTCTCCTACCAGACTGGACAACTTTAATCGTCCTCTATAATTCTTCAGATGACCGGCTCCCTCACATACTTTCCCCTCAAGCCTGTGCACATTATATTCTCTCTACCTAGAACACACTTTACGTGATTTTACCTCTCCATTCCACCCTCTCTTTCTGAGTCTTCAAGGTGAGTGCGTTCTAGAAAGTCTTCCCTAACTCCCCCGCTACTTCCTTACCTTTAGTCTGAGTAATATCCTTCCTTTAATCACCATGGATCACTCCATTCCCAGGACTAGTTACCTGTTCGCTCCTGCTGACTTCTGAGCCTTCCAAAGGCAAAGGGTGGTTCCCTATGGGACACACCCAACAGGTCATTGAGCACCAATGACTCCTGGAACAGCAACAGTCTTTGTGAACAGTTACTGAGGAAAGGTATAAATAAATCCCAATCACGTCTTGCCAACTACTCTTGAGAAAGGAACTCTCAGGAGAAGCCCTACCCAAGCCCACCCCTGACCGATGGCTGATAACACCTATTTCCACAAGTGAGTGGTGTGGAAAATCTTGTTAGACTAGGCTCTACACACAGATTAGACCCACATCTGCCCAGATGCCACAAAGCTTGTCCCTGAAGGAGCATCTCAGATGACATAGGCTTCGTGGTTGTTTTCATGCTGAGCTTGCTGGTTTCACTGTTATTCACTGGAAGACCAGGGTCTTGTTCTGTGATTAGGCACTGGGGCCAGGAATAACAGGTACTTGTATATTCTTCTCAAGGAACAGGAAAAGTGGGCTGGGGTGGACAGCTGAGAGTGTACCCCCACTTAGAGGTCCTATCTGCTAGGAAGAGGCTTTCCTAGACCTTTTGACCCCCAAAATTTGTGGTAAGAAAGTAGAGGCCTAGAAAAGAACAGCTTTTAAACTCCATTTTATTGATATATAAATCACCCTTTGTACAATTCACCTAGTTAAGGCATGCAATTTAATGGCTTTAAGTTAATCCGGAGCTTAACCGCCAACCCACAACCAACTTTAGAACATTTCTATTGCTTTTCCCACCAAAAGAATACCATAACCACTTAGTCAACATTCCTCCACCTCGGTGCTTCCCCCAGCCCTAGGCAGCCACATATCTACCTTCTTTATATATTCTGGACACTTCACATGAATGGAATCCCACTCTGAGGTTCTCTGTGATGGGCTCCTTTTACTTACCCTTACATTTTAAAGGCCCATAAAAGAACGGCTGTGGCCACCTGGGATGATGTAAAACCTCTACACAGAGTGTCCAGAGGCTTGATCTAGCTCTGCCACACGACTGTTTGTCCTTTAACAAGGCACATCGTGGCGCTAACTCATGGCATGGATGCAGATGCCGTGCACACACTAAGAAGAAGGTCCTGTTCTTAACAAACATCTCCTCTTCCAGGGTTTTAGGACATAAGAAGGGGTGATTGGGCTCAGGACATTCAGTGTTCAGAGGCTTCAGGCTGGGTGCCAGGTGTGCCAAGACTCTAAACGCTGAAGGGCTAATTCTCTGATCTCCTCATCAGGGAAGAAGAAGGATGCTTGCACTGACGGGGTGCTTCCAGAGACAGAGAATGCCCTCGTATAGAGGATGTCATGAGGGACAACATAAACTGGTGCTTGGACCATGATGAGATGCCCTGCTCAGCCACGTGATGCTCCACACCTGGACACCTCCAGGATCCTCATAACTGCCACAAGTCGGCCTGCCTCTAGCGGACAGCCAAGAAAACCACCATCCTGGAACGTCACCCTGGCCCAAACTTCCTCCTTCCTCCATCCTGTTCGCACATGCCGGATCCTCTCTGGGCAAGGTGAACTAGTAGGATGCTTCCTTCAGAACACAGGACTTTCTCTAGGATCCACAGAGACATTGATTATCCAAGGCATCCATTCTTCTATCACTGTACATAAGGTCTTGCCCAACAGCCACCAAGGGACGGCCTCCAGGCCAGGACCTTGGCTCAAAGAGAGATGAGATGTTTGAACTAACATGGAAATTGAGCTAACCATTGCCAACTCCAACTCCAGCCCCTGGGGTCTGAGTTCCTTGTGTTCAAGATGTTATTATAAGAAAAGGCAAAGAACAGGAAATGATGGAGGGTGGGGCATTCTCTTTCTGGTCTGAAGGACTTTAAGATTATCTGAGTTCAAGGGCCATCAAAAGTAAATTGAGATTACAGATGATGAGGGGTTGGTAGCTAATGTGCCATGTTGGGATCAAAGCCATTTTTCTGGTAGCACTATATTAATAGACACCTTTGTTGCCATTAATTCTTGTGTCTCCTGCATATCTGGGGTGGTGTTTCAAGCTTTTTCCATACATTCTACATAGTTGTCAGAAAAAACAAAAACAAAGAGTTTGACCCAGCCAGTAGGAAATTCTTCCACAACTTCAAGAGAAACAGCTAAGTTCAGAATAAGTCTGTCTTCCTAAAACTGGGAGAATGAAGAGCCATAAAAAGCTACACAAGGGACTGGAGAGATGGCTTAGCAGTTCAGAGCACTGACCGCTCCTCCAGAGGTCCTGAGTTCAACTCCCAGCAACCACATGGTGGCTCACAACCATCTGTAATGGGATTCAATGCCCTCTTCTGATGTGACTGAGGACAGCTACAGTGTACTCATATACAGAAAATAAATAAACCTTTTTTTAAAAAAAAGCTACACGGGAGGAACTATAGAGAGGATGAATACTGAGACATTTTAGAATCTGCTATATTTATTCAGATGCAAGCGGAGATAATCCACCCATATCCAAGGGGAGAGACAAAGTCCCTACCACTCAATTGTAGTATCATCAAAGGTCACTTTGACATATACCATAGAGAATATATGGCCACATTGGAAGATGTGTCCTGTACTGAATGGTTTTGTCCTGAAAGCATCTAGGCTGTTTACTGCTACATGGAAAAAAACAAAACAAAACAAAACAAAACAACCTAAATGAGTTGAACTTTCCCTCAGGGAGTAGTAGGTTCATGCTTACTCCCATCCAAATGTAATGGGTTTTGTCCTGGGTCCCCATCCAGACCTTTGTAATAGAAAGGAGGCTTTGAAGAAGCAGGGGTAGTTGTGAATATGTTTCGTAGGTGGCTTAGTCTCTCCACCCAGGAAGTCAACCCTGCCCTGGTACTTTTCCTCTTCTCCCCAATGCCAAGACAGGTAGTCACTTCACCTGGGACAAATGGAATCCACTGGCTTGTATGTTCACATTACACACCTCCTCTCTACTTACCCAGGATTCTCCTTGCTGGCTTTTCTCAGAGGTCCCTGGCTTTACATAATTCTTACTCTATCCCATGCTCACTTTTCTTCTATCCCCTTCCCAACATCCTCCTGTGGCATGCACATGCCCAGTCCACCCAGCCATTTGTGCTGCCCTTCCCTGCCACCTATAGGCATTTTCTCACCAAATCATGGAAAACCACCATCGTGTGAAAAGGATGGAGTGGTGGGCCATGGTCGTTCTGGGGTGATAAAATGCTTGCTATCACCCACTTCCCCTCCCTCTATCCCCACAGCCTCACCTCGGATCAGAGCACAGTTCTCCTCTTCATGAGGTGACTCTTGAAGACGGTGGTATTGCAGTGGGTTTTACCAGGGCCTCCTGGAACAGGTCCCATGCTATTCAAACAAACACCGCAATGACTCACTTGTCAACTAGCAGACTTATTACCCTTCCTCTGGAAAACACAAAGTACATCTGGGAGACCAGTCTTATTCTAAGAGGCATTGGGAAAGATGCTTTAAAAGTTACACCATCCCAAGTATGAACTGCGGGTGCAGCGTCTGCTGGGAACTCCTTAAGGCACTAAGGAGTCAGTTTTGGATGAAGCAAAGCCTTTGCCTACACGGAGTCTATGCTCAATGGCATATAAATAAGCTGATAAGTCCATGCTAGATGCTGACAGGTTCTGTTTCAAAAATCAGGCAGGCTAGCTTTGTGGTACCAGCTTAGAAACCCAGCTACTTGGGAGGCTGAGATGGGAGGATGGTAATTCAAGGCCTGCTTGGACTGCAGAAGTTCAAGGCTAGCCCGGCTGGCTTAGTCAGAAACTTGTCTCAAAAAAGGGGGTTAGGGGAAGAGAGGTGCTGGGGGAAATGGCTCAGTGGTAGAGTGTTTCCTGGCTCTGGGTTCAGTCCCTGGAACAAAAAAAAAAAAAAAGGAAGGAGGGAAGGAAGGAAGGAAGGAAGGAAGGAAGGAAGGAAGGAAGGAAGGAAGGAAGGAAGGAAGGAAGGAAGGAAGGAGAGAAGGAGAGAAGGAAAGAAGGAAAAAGAAAAGAATGGAAGGAGAGAAGGGATGAAGGAAGGGAGAAGGAAGAAGGAGTGAGTAAAAGGCTAGGGACTGGTGTATTGGGGAGTACTCATTTGTTGGGGAGGACTCATGCACTGGCACAGAGTGCTCCGCCAGCACCTAGCCAAGCTTGCAGAGCCCTTAAGTGGGAGCACACAGCCAATAGAGACCACATGGCTGTATGCAAACAGGGGAGGATCCCATGGTCTACAGAAGAAGAGCCTCCTCTCCTTGGACTTTGGGTGGCAGAGGGGGCCCTGGCAAGTCAAGAAGTCAGTCTCTCTGGGGGATTTTTCAGTATGCACATGAGCAGGCCAGAAGCCTTTCCAGACTGTTCTTTCTCTTCCTCGCTCTCATGTTCTTTGTCTTCAGTAATAGCATTTTCCTTTCTAGAAAGGATGAATGCAAGATGGGCTAAGACCAAGAGGTCACGTGACAGAAGGTTAGAATACAGCTGAGCGTGGTGGCTTACACCTATAATCATAGTGCTCGAGAGGCTGAAGCAGGAGAACTGCTGTGACTTTAAGACCAGCCTAGGTTACCTAGAGAGTACCAAGCAAACCCGGGCTACAGAGTGAGGCCCTGTAGGAATCTGTTTAAAGAGAGCTTCATTTCCTTTATGGATATAAATACTCAGTGCTTTGAGGGGAGCTGGGGCAATTATCAGCGACATCTCCAGCAAGCCTTTCTTCCATATTTATAACATAGTGCCTGCTTGGAACAGGCCCCTCTTGGTTACTTACTGATCTCTCGGGGAGACAACCGTCCCTTTCCAGACTTGACCCTCTGGCTCTCTGTTTCTGTTCTGCCTGCAGCCTGATAGAGGAGCCTACAAAATTTCAGAATACAACCTCCCCAGGTCTGTGAAAGTTTCAGTGTCTGTCTCTCCTTTGGGCTATGTGTTGGTGATAGTCAGTCGCCAGGAGTGGCATGCTGAGCATATGAGTGGGTAGTGGGGATATTCTACTGCATGGCTATCTCCCATTCTAGAATCTATACTTTTAAGGAGACACAATAAACTTCGCACACCCAGAAGAGAATGGCCAGAATGGTGAGAAGCCTGGAAGCCCTTATGGCACGAGAAATGACTAAAGAAAACTGGTGGTGTTTTATCTGAAATTAAAAAACAAACAAACAAACAAAAAACCACCTCAGATAGACACAGCTATACAAATATTTGAAGGGCTGGAACAGAAGCCCAGAGTGTGTAACCAGGGCTAATGGAGCATGTTACCAAGACACAGATTTTGACCTGTGTGAATAGTACGATATCATAGCTGGGAGGCAGCTTGTGGTTCCTCTGTTCAGCTTGTTAGGTAGAAAGCTGAAGCCAAAGAGACATAATTAGTCAATGTGAAGTCCGTATTAGTCTAAGTTGATTGTCTAAATCAATTCAGCCCCTCACACTGCACTACATCACCAGGAAAGAACTTTGTAACTGATGACGAAACAGTTATGAAACGAGCTGTCTCAGCAGATGTGAGTAAGGAGAAATTGTCACAGAGCAAGACCAAGCAAGAACAGAGATTGATCATATTAGGAAGCTGCTGCTCCCAGGAATGACAAATGCATTAGATATATGTATGTGTGTGGTATCCACATATGTGTGTGTGTATATACATAGATAGATAGAGAGATACATACATACATACATACATACATACATACATACATACATACATACATAGACTTCCAGAGCCATGTCAGGCCCAATTAATAGACGCTAACACACTTTTCCCACTAATCTAGATGCAATGTTGACATTACCCTTAACAATCACTCCAATCAGTTTTCTGGATGGAAACTATTTGCTATTCTCGCTCCAAACAATCTATAGCATCCTTCCAACAGTGAGAATTCATTACAAATTACGGCAAGAATGGATGAGTAAGCAGTGAGATGGAAGGGTCAGCAGAAAGGGTGGGAGGGGCCAGCGGAAGGGTGGGAGGGGCCAGTGGAAGGGTGGGAGGGGCCAGTGGAGGGGTTCCCCTATGGAGTCGGAAAGCAGCCATGCTTTGTGGAGGAAGATTTATGAGCTTTCCTTCTTCTGCCATTTCTCTCAGCACGTTGCTTGGGGGAAATATCAGCACTGTGGAGGAGAAAGCAATGGAAGTAGTTACACCATTACCAAGAAACACAAACCAGCAATCACACAAACAAGTGAATAATACACACGGTGACTGAAACTGTCGTGTTTCTTAGAATGTCTAAGAATAAAAGAGAAACGCTGGCATTAGTCAAGCTTCTTCTGGTCTATGCAAAAGCAACAACGGCAAAAACATAAAAACAAACCTCTTTAGCAAATAGAGAATATATCAAAAATATAGCAAATACACATTTTATCTTAAAGTTGTGGTTTGCTCAGACATCCCCCCCATAAAAAATGTTGACTACACTTGGAGTCTCCATGGAATTATTCTGTTATGCGTTCTCTTCCCCAGTTGCTCACTAAAAATTCAAAATCAGTGGTGTTACATCAACTTAGCTGTCACCAAGGACTTTCCTTCTGGGACATCGGAAGAGTGGTTTGTGACATCTTGTCGGAAGTAATAGTTGGTTTAACAAATAAGGGTTGTTTTTTTTAAAGCTTGAACAGGAATCTTTATAACAGGAGATGCATCTGTCTGCTCTTTCAGGAAGCTTTCCTGAACATCTGCTGCACAGCTGTACAGCAAAGACCCATCAGTTACTAAAGCATGCCACAACCCTACCTTCAAAGGGCTTCTGATCTCCTTGTCAACAGCAGTAGCAGTAGGGGAAGGAACAGGCAGTAAGGCAGAGGTTTTGCCTGGGAATAACTAGCAGGAATGGAAGGCTGGATAGTATGGTGATTTCTTGGGCAGGTCTTCCCAAAGCAAGAGGTTCTGTTCAGCTGTGTAATATGGAGAAATCACAGGCTGATGGGTGACCTTTGGCTTCCCCTCCAAAAGGCAGAAAAGAGAGAGTGGTGCTGGGACCAGACCCACACTCCCTGGGTGAGGGGGTGATCATATGGCCTGGGACTCTTGGACTGGGACGCTGTCTGTCACACTCTATCTTGTCTTCAAGCCCACCACATAGCTGTTGCACTCCCTTGTTAGAGCTACTCAGGGATCATCGTGGTCAGGTAAAGTCAATGAAATTCTGCCTAACTGGAGGGAAAGTGAGGCAGACTGCACCCACCTGCTGCTCGATGCCTGCACAGGCTGATCTATTCACCATACTGCCAGTAACTGCAGGAGCTAAGCGCACGAGGTACTTAACACTGTCCTGCCTGTCAGACCCAGGAACATGTCAATCCCCCAATCCTCCCACCCATGAGCCACTGATCATCTGGCCCACTCCCTCCCTGCACAGAAATAGTGTGGGATCCTCCTGCCTCTTACTGGCAGCAGTAACCTTACAGCCTAATACCAGAAACTTCCTAACAGTCCCACCTTCCAATGCATACACACATAACACACACATACACAATCACATATACAACACACACAAATCACACATACAACATAAACACATCACACACACAAGCACGCACATCACATACACACACATATATAGACACACACATAAAACACACATGTAACACAAACATGAAACACACAACACACATGTAAATACACACAGAAATGTACACAACATCACACACACAAACACACACACACACACACACACACACACACACACACACACACACACACACACCATAGCCTTGGCTTCTTCCTGAGCCTTGAGAACATATCCCACATGTAGCAACATCTCAGCATGAGAAGGGAAGAGAGAAGGTGGACTGGCCACAGACCTAGCTATAGAGGCAAAGATAAGAGACAGGGGCTCACCTAGGCAGTCAAGAGAAGACCGAGAAAGACATCATCAGTGTGGGTTAAAATGGTGGCTTGCATCCAGTCGGGGCTTGGGCCATTGGGCAGGGCGGGACACAGGAGTTTTGACTGTGCATATCCCGTGCCAGCGGGCAACTGGCTGTGAGAAGCAGCGGGACCCCCGCTCCGGGGGTAGGGAAGCACAGTCTGAGCTTCCCGGGGACTGGCAGAGTCGGCTCGGGGATCCAGGCCTGCATGGAGGCCGAGGACATCAGCTTCTCGGACTCTTGGGCATCCCAGATGCTGCTGGATGCCGTGGAAGAGCTGAGAACGGACTGGGAAAGGAGAGCTCCGGCTGGGTCTCTTGGGGAGGAGAGAGTCCTTGGCTTGCTTATCAGGCGGCTTGGCTTGGTGGAGTTCATGGCTGGGAGCACAGAAAAGCCTTCTGTGAGAGATTAGCGGCTGGCTCTTTTGAAAGGCCTGCTCCATCGTTCCCCATAGCGGACCCCGATGAGAAGAGACAGTCCATAGTTTTAAGGCATTTATCATCATGGGGGAAGTTGATGAGTATAACCGTACCCCACTTTCTCAGGGTGGACCTGAGGCTAAATACCTTCTGCTGGGAAGTGTCTGGGAATGGGGAGTTTAATTGGCTAAGCCCTTCAGATCTACTAGGTGCCTCATTAAAATGGAGATCTGTCTTGAAGCTACGTGATCTGTGGTCACGTCCTCTACCTATGGAGGGGCTTGGGGAGATGCCCTTCCATGGCTGATGACCACAGACCTATGGAGTGAAGAGCTGTGGCCTCGTGTCAGGAACCTGGTGTCTAGGAGTATGTCAAAACACCTACTGTTTCTTGCAAGCTATAGTCACCTGCTGGGTCACAGGGGTTTTAAACCTAGCTCAATCAGAAACCAGGCTGCCTCTCATGGTCCCACAAATCAGTGCACACATCTGCCAGAAAATTCTATATACCAAAAGCCAGAGTTAACACCCAGAGCTTCAGACAAGCACAGGTAGCAGCTAATTCAGACTTTCAAACCCTGGAGACTGTGTCATAAAAGGGCAGTGGATTGAACTGCCTGTTAACTCATTCCCTATCAGTTATCCCTAGGCATGCCCAGAAATAATGTCACTCTCACATCTTCAAGATGGCTACCACTCTGGTTTGTGCTACCGATGGCCTTCCCTGACTCACCTCCATCAGTGAACAGACAAAGAGACAAAGGGACACTATAGGGAGTCCATTCTCCCTCTGGATCATCATACTCTTTGAATCCAAGATCCAGGAAGTCCCTGCCCAAATACAAATTCTGAGACTTCGTTTCTGGGTAAATGGTGGGTAGAGCCACCCATATATGTGTCCCTAAATTTGAAGTTAGCTTGAGGGTAGCAGAGAACATAGTTCCACACAATAGAGGATGTAGTTACAGGTAAGAAAATGAACAATAGAGGATGTAGTTACAGGTAAGAAAATGAAGGGTCCAGTCCCAAGCCCAGGACATAAAACAAAAGGTTCTCTCTCTCTCTCTCTCTCTCTCTCTCTCTCTCTCTCTCTCTCTCTCTCTCTCTCTCTCTCTCTCTCTCTCTCTCTCTCCTACCATGCTTTAATATGAAACACCAAAATTGCTCAGTCCAAATGTGCCCCCCCAGTCATTTTAAAAGAAAACACATAACAGTTTCAAGTAACAAAAATTTTTAATTAAGAATTTTACACATTCACATAACATGTTTTTATTAAACTCACCCACGTTCCCTACCCTTCAAACTCTCCCATATCCTTTCTGCCAGTTTCCTCCACATTTCATGTTCTGCTCTTGTTTAAAACCCACCAAGTCCACTCAGGGCTGCTCTGTGTGAGAGATGGAGAACCACCTATTGGAGCTTAACTACTCTCTTGGAGGCCACATCCCTACAGGAACCTAATTCTCCTTCCCAGCCATCAACTGTCAATAGCTTCTCAGCCAGGAACAGTACTTTATGAGCTTTCCTTGATCTGTGCAAGTCCTGTTCATGCAGACACAGCCACTGTGAGCTCATGTGCAATGGTGCTGTCTTGTCCACTATTCGCTGCAGACACCCACTACCTCTGGCTCTTACGATCTCTCTGCTCCCGCTCTATGATGATTTATAGCTACAAAAATTGAGAGTAAGCTTAAATACAGGGAGTCCTCCCTTGGCCTTTCTTCCTGCCATAATTCTTAGTCACCCTCCTTAACTAAAGGCAAACCTGCCGCTTTGTCTAGAGCCCCCAAAGATACCCAACAGAAGGATATGAATTTGAAGTTGGCACAACATCTCCAGCCAACTGTGCTGTCTATCTTCAATATTCGTTCTCCCGGCGGCATGCCTTTAAGGAGTGCCTACTACAAGCAAGAAACACTGGGAAGGCAGCTGCCAAGGAGACAAACCTGCCTCTGCCCCTCGCTGTACTCAGGAAGCAGTCTGCAAGGCAGAGACAGACACGAATAAGTACAAATGGGTAATTAAAGAGGTACTAAGCTTCCTCAGAAGAAAACAACTGAGAACAGTGAATAAGGAAAAAAAATGAGGGAGCAAAATATATCTGGCAGGAAGGCAGTGTGTAAAATGTCTCTCTGAGGAAGGGGTGTTTAAGCTACAACCAGCAGGAAAAAAAAAGAATTAGTGAAGCAGAGTCGGTAGGGCTTGCAAACTCAGAAATCAGCAAGTATGGAAAGCTTTCTGGAAAGATTTTGATGTATGTGAATGTCCAAACTTTAGACTGTAAAGGAAGATCCCTGTGGCCAGTGGGTAATAAGCAAGAATGGCCTCAGAAGGAGCCAGTTCCAGGAGCCAGGTCAGGCAGAGTATTAAGACACAGGAAGATTTCAACTTTAATTGTAAACATAGAAGGAGGGTGGTGATGAAGAGCTTTAAGGAAGGAAATGACATGATCTGACTCATATTTTTAAAAGACCTGTGTGAAGAATGGAGAGAAGGGAGAGAATGAAGCCCTGAAGAGGAGGTGATCACAGCAACCCTGGGAAAGTGACGTCAGCCGAGAGTAGAGGATGTCCAACAACCACCCAGGACCTAGAATAATTGGGGCAATGTGTCCTTGGTTGAAGGGAGGTCAAGGACACCACAGGGGTATCTGCCCTGAGCAGGCATGAGAGGCAGATGGAGGTGTCATTCGTCAAAACTGGTAATACTAAGAGCTGAGCACACTGTAGGATATAAAGTCAAGAATTCACTCATCCGTAATCATCAGGGGACAGGATCTAACAAAAACAAATACGAGGAGGGATGAAAATATATTGGATTGGATCATATGAAGATTACCACAGATATAAGAAGTACAGATGATTTCATAGAATTCAACCTAGTAATTTAAACGTAAGTCAGCCTAAAGAAGAAAAATCCCTCCTCTGCTCTGATCCTACACCCAGCTAGGATCATAAGGATGTGCCTCTAATCGAGCACTCTTTTACATTGCAGATCTGCCAGGTTCCCTAGATGTGAACTTGAGATCTGAGGTTTATGAGATAACAAGAGCATCTCCCAAAGAGCTTTAGTCCCAAATTCATCCAGACCCACAGGATTGTTTCTCCGGGCCCAGATTTTGCCTTTGCATTTTCAGAACAACCAAGAACACTCAGGACCTGAAGTCTTAATCATGGGTGGTACTGGAGCTGCCTCAGGAACTACGAGGAAGGTACCTCAACCTCCTGTGACTGCAAACTACCCACAGAGACTCCTGTAGCATCTGGGGTCCTACATGGGACGTCTGGATGGGATTCCTGAAAGGACCCTCTCCAAGCAATGTCAGGGACAAAGTCAGACAAAATCAGACACGGAAGAGGATGCTTCACCTACGGCAAAGCTCCTGTTTGGTTACATGCTATGATTGGCCCTCAAAGGTATCACACAGGCCAGGGCACATGCACTACAGCATCCTTTCATGGGAAGGATATCAGGAACTGCTGCCTCCCTCAGGTCAGGAAACTGGAAACAGAGGGTTCAAGATGCCCTTGCAGGACATTTGGGAGCTCACTGCTGACTAGTGCCTGGTGCCTGCCTGCTGGTGGCTGACAGCTGGCCAGCAGCTGGCTGTGTACAGCAAGGTTAAACTAGTCAGGTCACTAAATGCTCTGTCACGCTGGGCTGGAGATGTCCCAGACACTTCCAAAGGCTAACAGGCTGTTTAGGGAAGGAAGGGCAGCTATTCAAGAATATCCCAAGTTTGGATACTATGGTCTATTATGTCCTATTCCTTGCCCCTGTAGCCACTCAGTCATCACTGTCCCTCCCAGTGGACATCTTATCCCCTCACCATACTACTTCCTGTTTTAGAGACACAGAGACATCCCATTACCAAGCTGTCCCCTTACCTCAGAGTGCCAGCACAGCCTAGGTACTATTATCAGAGCTAGGTCTCATCCCTGGAACATGAGTGAGCTGGGTTCTAAACACTAAAGATTTCCTTAGACTGCCCAGTTGAGAAAATCTAGAGAAAATGCAGAGGAAGCCGGAATCCCTGCACCCTGAAGGGATGAGGCTTCCGTGAACAATGTACAGTAAAAGGAGTGAAGTCTAGCTTGGAGGATGGATCCCCTAATGGAGTGCATAGCAGCTGACAGAGACAAATCTTCCCGAGTCCTAGACCTAAGGGCCTTAAGATGACGCTAACAGCCATCAGCTGCCCTACGCACACCCTCCGTTCCAAGCAAGGCTCTTATCTGTCTGGAAATCCTGACACACTCACACACTCTATCCCTTAATCCAGGCACTCCTCCCTAACTCCCAACCCAGCATGAAATCCGAGCAAGTGATTCAACCCCGGGCACTCCTACTTGCAGAAGCCTTTCCTCAAGTGATCTCACAGCATCCACTGTCCCAGCTCACACGAAGCTGAATCAACAGCTATAGGCATCATTGAATAATTTTTCCAAATGAGCTTAATAGTCTCCCTCAGGAGGCCGGCTGCTCCTGGAAGCATCAGTCGTCATATCCCACTCCTGTCACATACACTAAGCACTTGGCCCAAAGCATACGTGATCATTAAGAGGTTAATGTAGGGAGCTAGGATCAGATGAACAAGACATGGTGATTGCCACATATTCTCTCTCCAACGGAATGAGCCAAGAGTCTCGGGTTAGAAGATTCTACCACTCTGTCTCCTCTTCCAGACAGCACAGTCAGTGGTCTGGGCTCAGCAAACCTTCCAAGTGTGCCCCGGAAGTCCTTCCTGTATTCTGGAGAAGCCTGTATCTTCCTTAACTTCTCACCTCCCCAGGGGATAAGACCAAGGGTCAACTCCTTTTGGTGCAAGCAATCTGAACCGTTGTCTCTTTCCCTTCCTGGAAATGATAATTATTGAGCATTCTCTATATGCCTGAATACATTCATTTATTTATTTATTATTGTGTGTATATGTGGATGTGTGCATGATGAGGCTGTACATGTGCCATGGCACATGCATAAAGGTTAGAGGACAATTTTATGGAGTCGGTTTTCTCTCTCCTTCCATCTTTACCTGGGTTACAAGGATTGAACTCAGGGCACCAGGCTTCTGCAGTAAGCGCCTTTACTGCTGAGCCCAACCCTGGCTGGTTTGGGAGTTTAAGTACATTAGTGAATGAAGCAGAAAAGAATCCCCGTCTTGCACTTCCTCCCTCTAGAGCTGATAGAGAGACAATGAGGGGTGAATCAATTAGCAACAATCACCAGTGATTGAAACACTCTGTGACTGCATGCCCCCAAAGACTGCCCACGGTCTGCAAATTAAGACAGAGGTGGACATCAGGGATGATAAGCACAGGCAGAAGGCATAGCCTTTTACCAAAGCACCCATGATGGATCTCACTAAAAGGACACTGTTGAGAGAGAATTTGGAGATGAGAGGTTGCACTGGGCAATATGAAAGAGCCAGGGGATCGCCAGGGTGAAAATCCTAAGGTGATTAAAGATGGCTGGGAGCGGAGAGAGCTAGGGAGTGGGGCTGGAGAGTTGGTCAAGTCAGGGACAGTAGAGCAAAAGTCTGGAACCAGCTAAGATCTTTGACCCTGGAAAGCCGTTTTGAACATTTGAGCAGAAGAATGACCAGCTATCAGTCTGGCTCCTCTGTAAATACCAGCTGTGGTCTACAGGAAGGAAGCTGGGTGGTCACCCAGAGTCCCACTAAAAATGTAAGCCAGGTGAGAGATGATAGTGCTCAAGGACCACAAAGCAGTAGGAAAGAATGAGTTACTTCAAGACTCACTCTGAAGGCAAAACCAGGATTTCCTGGTCCAGGGGGAGGTAGATGGTGGCAACAGAAAAGAAAAGAAAGAAATCAACAGACAGAGTTGCCATCTGCTGGAGGGAAAGGTGGCAGGATAGATTTAGAAATGACCATAGGCCCATCTTTGGGACACGCTAATACTGAATGAACTGTCTTAAAGAAGCAGAGAACGAGTGTGGAGTTTAGGAGAGAAGTCTGACCTGGTCGCATGAACCTGTGTGTTGTTGGTACACAGATCTTAGGTGACTAAGTGAAAGATACAAACAGAAAAACTGCCGATGTCTTTACCTCCCTTTTCAAATTGTATACTCCATTCCTGGAAAGACTTCATGTTTACTTAAAAGAGGGAATCAGATTTCCCCACAAGCACCAACGTTATAATAGCAGGTTAGGCTCGGGACAAGGATCGGTTGCTCAATTTTTTATAGCAGTAATCATAGACATGCTGTTTCGTCAAGTCCTTCACACGCTGTAAATGAGACGCCTTCATGGTACATGGGAATGAGCTTTGACGTCATGGATTCACGGGCACTGTGACCTAGCTGGTAGACACGGCCCCGAACCCTTGCCTTGGAACCCTGGGGCACTGGCAACAGATTCCCCACTCATACCCTAGACTGTCTGTTCCCTTCTCTCAGGAAGGGTTAGTTCCACAGGGACCTTGTCTACCCCACCTCTCTGAAACACTCTAGACTATTGTCATTATCAAATCAGGAGAGGAGTAGCTCGCACAAACTAGCCATCACTAATTTTTACCCATTAGCTGAGCTCTCAAGGGAATTAATGTTGAGAAAGATGAGACCAGGCCACCACCCTCAGGGGAAGCCTAGGTTGGTGGAGCTGCAGTGTAGAAGGACACTCCCCAAACAGAAAAGGATAATTGAGTAAATCTTCTCCTGGTCTAGCAGCAGGAGAGAGGCTGGGATGAGGGGGCAGGGCTAGTCCAGTCTGCTTCCTGGGAAGGCCAGCTGAGAAAAGGGCCCAAGGGAGACCTGGATGCTTTACAAGCAAGGAAAACTGCCTTGGCCAACAGCCTGGGCAAATTAGGAACTGGGGCTAGAGGAGGCACAGGAGTCTTTTTGAACATTAGGGTCTAAGACAGCAGGCATCTTGGTAGGAGAAGGCAGAGACAACCCAGAGAGCGCTGAGGAGACTGAGCAGAGAAAAAGCAGAGGACGTGGCCGAGTGGGGACCAGAGAAGCCCAGTTGTTGAACTGGGCTGATTTTCTAGAAGAAAATAAAAAAGCAGCAACAGCTGCTGGTTGCATCCACCCTGTGAGTGTGAAGAACTTGCAGGAAGAATGGGCCACCCCGGAGAGGCTGTCATGCTCAGAGCTACAGTGGGCACCCCAGAGGGCAGCAGCCAAGTTACATGCCAGGAAGACACGCCCTGGTCCCAAGAGGCACCAGAGTATTCTAGAAGCTGGTCCAGGCCCCTGCCGAGCTTGTGTTTCAGGTGCTCCCTGTAATTATTAGTATCGCTGTTAGTAATAAGGCTTGCTGTCAACATTAGTGCCTGCTCGAGGAAGGCAGACCTCATGAACAAGGCCTGGTCCTTCTACTTGGCCACTGGCTGTTTCCAGAATCCCTTGTCCCTTCTCTCCAGAGAGTAAACTGTCTCTAAATGCAATCTCAAAGCAGCCCCTTCGATGCAGCCTTCCCATTAGCTCAGCCTCCATCCTGATCCCTGTATGGTTAGATCCAGCCTTCCAGGCCTGCCCTTATATGGAAGATGAAATTACACATTAGATACGGAGGGGCCAACCGCTTGCTGAGTCCCTACTACGGAGCAGTGTGTGAAGCATACACATTACATCAGATAACCTTCTTCTTGTTCATTTCACAAGGGAAGAACCTGGCAATTGGGAACCTACTCAGTAGCTGTGGATCTAGTTCTGTCTGGCTCTAACCTCAGAGGTTCCTTTTGCATATGCCGACATGGAATACTCACAAACCTTTATTCCAACTGTTCTGTTTCTCTTCTTTTCCTCCTACTCTCCCCTTCCACGCCCACACAGGACCCACCACCAGCATATTCAGCCTTTATGAAAGTAAATTCAGCTATTTATGAAATTATTATTTCATATGGGAAACCAGAGAGAGAAAGAACCAGATTTCCCAGGCTCCTACCAAATCAGGGGGCCAAGCCAGGAAGAAGGTTCTAGGAAGCTTAGGAAACAGATCTAAAGTCTTCATCAGCCATTCGTCTGCCTCCAGACAAGCCAAACCTAATCCCATAGCAGTTAGATAGTTTATACCTCTGAAACTCCCCAAACTTCATTTTCTCCAGTAAGTAGGGGGAAAGAGAGAGAGACAGAGACAGAGAGATAGACACAGACACAGAGACACAGAGATAGAGACAAACAGAGAGAGATGGAGAGATGTCTAGACCTAGATTTGAGAAAAAGAAACGCAATGGTCAGTCTGCATCGTCAGTTATTCTTGGAGGACTACACAGGCGATTCATGGGATTCCACCCACCCATGGGCTTGAGAATTGACTCTATGCCCCTCTAAGAGCTGGGAGGGATATCAGAGGGGATGGGTAATGAAGACTCAGAAGTATTCTGCAGAGATGCCTCATCATCAGATGCACTGGAAGGCAAAATTCATGAGAATCTTGTGGATGCCAAATTAAGTTTCTTTTTTAAAAAAAAGATTTATTTATTATTATTTCTAAGTGCACTGTAGCTATCTTCAGACACACCAGAAGAAGGCATTGGATCTCATTACAAATGGTTGTGAGCCACCATGTGGTTGCTGGGATTTGAACTCACGAAGAGCAGTCAGTACTCTTAACCTCTGAACCATTTCTCCAGCCCCAAATTGAGTTTCAAATGGCTATCACGAGAGTGGATGTGTGTTACCAAGGAGATGTTAGTTATCCACATAATTCTTTGGAGACCCAAAGAGCTAGAATTCAGTCCTGGCAAAGTTGGAAAACGGTGCAAAAGACAGAACCAGAACAAGGAATGGAAATAGGTGACTTGGTGCTATTTGTGTCTCTAGACAGACAGGGATAAATCAGAAGTGTCTTAAGATTTCCTCTCAGAGGGGGTGTCTGTGCCTAGCCAGTCATTTGCCTAGTACTGCTGTTTGGACTAGTGACCACCAAGGCCCCAAGCGTTACCAGCTTGATTTTAGTTTCTGCTATTTGGGGATGGTGGAACCTTTAGAAGGAAGTTCCAGTGGAAGGAAGTTAAGACATTGGGGCATGCCCCGTTTCTCCTCTTGCTTTTTCCTCTTTGCTTTCCAACTCTAAGGAACGAGTATCTTCTTCTAGTGTGATTTCACAAGCTTGTGCTGTCTCATCAAAGCAAGGAAGCCAAGCAGCCATGACCTGAAATCTTCAAAACTGTGAGTCAAAAGTCAGCTTTTCCTCTTTCAAAACTCATTATCTCAGGAACTTTGTCATTGTGAATCAAAGCTGACTAATATAAATTTTGCAAGCCAGCTATCCAACAAGGCCATCCACTGAAAGTAAATCCTAGAAATGTACAATTAAATGAATTGTATCAAAATAGCGTTACTAAGCACCTAACCTCCACCACTTTGGGGCTATTTTACTATCCATATTTTTTATTATTTCTTTATATTTTTTTCCCTACTGCATCTGAATTGTGGGTACAGCAGTGTACCAGCTCAAACATTTCTCCCAACCCTAGGCCACTAACACCATGTTGGCAGCTTAGGTATTGAACTGTGGGAATATTTCTATCACAGAAGATAAATACTACAAATCAAAGCGTCTGTGACGCCAGCCCAGTCCAACCCAGTCCAGCCCAGTCCCAAATCCATTGTTCAACATATATTACACTATGTGCCTTTTTCCCATACCTCTGCCCAAACAGGTTACACACAGAAGAAATGAGGGGAAAAGATCCAGGTGTTCTTGAAAGCAAATCAATGTCTTTGATAGTAAGTTTCTTTTCCTATACACTTAGAAACTTCCTCACTTCCCAGCTTTGCCCTAACAGGAGTTGTTGCCAGAATCTCACTGAAACCTCTCTTGCTACTTCTTAAATGGGTTTTGCTTGCCAGAGCCTCACAATTTTCCACAGCTCAAGGGAAAGCTAAGTCTCTGTCGGCATGGCTCCCCCACTCCCAGGATGGGGGGAAAGGATGTCGCTCACCACAACCTGTAAGTCACTTGGCTGCCTCAGCCCCCTCACCACCTTGCAGGAGGCTGGGCTGGCAGTTCCTCAGAGTGTATACACCTTTTCCTCATTTCAGCTTTATCAGTCACCTGCCTTAGGGCAAAAGTGTGCCGGGCACAGGGCCCTGCTGAAGAGCTAACTCTATCTATGAATAAGTCATCTGAAATGCACTCATAAACATGGCCAGGTGATTGACAGTTTCTCTGCTCCTCCCTACTTAACTCTCTTCCCCCTGCATCCTATACAGCCAGTGCCCATTCCCCAACTTTTAGGTAAGTGGTCTTTGATTCCCTTTGCCCCCACATTCAGTCTCTCTTGTCTATCCTGCCAAACACTGTCAGGACAGAGTAGACAACACTGCCAACCACTCCTTGACAAGCCCTGATCCCATCTTAGAAGTTTCCAGGCTATTTTCTACCAGGCAGGATACTCTGAGCCTTATGCACACCTACTGTATGTTGTCCTGGGACAGGAGAAGGACGATTAGGGTGAGCAGTTCCTTTTGAGGAGAAGAGAAACAAAGTCTAGGCTCTCAACAAGCAGGTAGCTGGGCCGAACTAAGTGGCCTTGAAGTACTGTGAACTTCTGAAGGTCCCTTAGCCTACTAACCAGACTGGTGTCCTTTGTGAAATGCAACTGTGTGGCCCACCAGAGGCCACTGAGTTGAAATTGGATGTTCTGGGCTCCCCACAAGTAGATCTTGGACCAAGGAATAAAAACTGTGCATGGTCAATAGAAGAAAATACTCTATGAGATCTTTGTAGGTTTTCTTTGTTTTTCTCTTTCTCTACTTTGTGTGTTCTTCTGTCTCCTAATGCTATCTTCTCTGGCTCGGCTCAGCTTCTCCTGGCTCAACAGTTTCCTGTTTTCATTCTGCCTGATCTCTTCTCTGCACCAGTTGCCTTCTCCTCTCTCGCCTACTCAGTCTTTCTTCTGCACCAACCATCTTCTCTGACCTGGCTCTCTGACCCTACTCTTCTGCCACCTGGACCCGCCTCCCATCCAACTCATCTTGACAACCAAAGGCTCACGCTTCAGGAGGCAGTGAGCTGCCACTCAAGGTCCTCTGGCCAGAAGGGCTTGGGATAGCCCTCATCAGGAACGTTATAGCGGGAATTCAGCTATCAGAGGAAAGCCTGATGTCCTGGAGTCAACTGTCCTAAAAGTCAACCAAATCTTGAATTATTGCCTTTTTTTTTCTCCTGTCTCTGTTGAGATATATTAATCTCCCTAACACCCCATTTCTTCTGTATAATAGAAATGGTGCACAGCCTCACAGAACTAAAGAGGTAAGTAAAATCAACTATTTGAAAGCACCTGGCCATTGTGGGTGTCTAATAAACTTAATCTTCCCATCAAAGAGGGCTGAACGAGATATCCTCGGGTCTTCCTACTCCAGTGTCTGAATGAGTTTAGATCCCTTCCCTGGCTGCTGGAAAGGGAGTCATATACCTGAGAGAGATGAAGAAGTTCAGATTAGATAGATAGATGGAGAGGAGAGAATGTTGAGATGGCCAGGGAACGTGTGCAGGTCACCTCTAACACCGGACCATTCCCATTTGTTCCCTCTAATAGAATAAAAAGGGGAAGATGGGTTTGGAATTTTAAAGTCTTTTCTGAAGGACCTCAGTTTCCCCATTCATACTGTGAAGTGATAGGACTAGATGCCCCACCCCCGCCCCTTCCAGCTGTGGCTTTCCCTATATGAAGGGGAAGCAGAAAATTCGAATAGGAGGTAAGGAAGCACAAATCATCGTGCCAAGGTTCCCCACTCCACGCCCAGCACTCCTCGGAACACGGGACAGCCACCTCGAAGTCAGTCTTTAAGTTTCTTTATTGTGCTAACACTGTTGCCTTGGAGCTCAGATCTCACACACAGAGCAATTCAGCCCTGACATCCACCTACCCAGGGCTGGGGGGCCCTCGCCTTGGCTGGGGACATCTGGGTTGTACCTCTGCGGTTCTGGGATACCGACAGCTCTCCTCTCCCTTCCTCTCCCTGGAAACCAGGGGTGAGGGAGAGCTCTGAACTGTTTTCTGTCTCCCCCGCCTCTCCTCCCACTACAGGGGAGGAGGGTCTGCCCGGCTTGGCTTCTCAGAGGGAAATTTCCTTACCACCGCTAGGTGGCCAATGAGAGAGCCAGGTCTGCTGGCCCGAACCTGTCCCCAGCTGCGGGCAGAGAGCCCCCGAACCACCTCCCAGCCGGGGCGCAGCCCGGTGCTGTGCGCTCACACTAAGAGGCCGTCCTTGCACGAGCGCTGCTCGACCTGGGCACAGTCGGCGCAGTCGGCCGGCTCCGCGCTCTTGACCTTGATGTAGACGGGGGAGGGACCCGCTTCGCAGGAGGCGGAGGCGGTGCGGGGCACTAGGGCCACGTCCTCGGGGCCGCCGCAGGGCGGAGGCGCGTACTTGCGGCGCAGGGAGCGGCTGACGTTCTGCGTCGGGTACCCCAGGAGGTGGGTGACGCGGCTGCCGCGCCCGCTGGCCTTACACCCGGGCGCCTCGGCGTCCACTCTGGAAAACAACAGGCGGGCGCGTGAGCTGGCTCCTCCACGGCGCGGCGTTGGCACGGCCTGGGCAGAGCTGGGGGCTCTTGGACACTTCTCATCTCCCGCGCTCCCCTCCGCCTGCCCCATCACCTCTCGCTCTCTGGACCTCAACTTACTCTCCCTTATTCACATCCCAGAGCCAGCGACCCTGCAGCGCCCCCATGGCACCATCCCCGTCCTTCACACCCTGTTTGTCCTCAAGTGTCCCAGTTCACGGCGGGCAGCTCCAGTCAGGTTGCCCTTTGTCCCTTTCTAGTGTTTGTCTAGAAGGGAGACTTAGTGATCCGGGAACTGTGTCCCTCCTTTCCTTGACTAACTCTCTGAACTCCGGCAAGCTCTCCTTGCCTCAGGTCCCTCGCTCTCCTTTTCCTCTGTCCCCAAGGCATTGCAATCATTAGCACTGCTATTCTTGTT